>NC_057812.1:180715241-180810361 GCF_018294505.1 Triticum aestivum
AAGAAAAACGACGGAACCAGTGAAGACAATGCAAAGTTGAAGAACATGAATAATTTGAGGAATTTCAACTTTTGGTGGTGGCGTGACCCACCGTATAAGAATGATGATTTCAGACACCGCGTACAATTATCATAGGGTTCTGATAATCAAATTCTTCGTTAATTTCTTCACACTAAGAGTGTTATTCTTTATTGATTGAAGTAAAACATTTCTTCATGTGTTGCACATCTAAGTCATCAATTTTGCATAAGTGTTAGGATGAGTGTCCTTTTCACAGAACATTCGAAGATTCTAGGATATTTAGCTCACACCGCAACTTGCTAAATCTCTTCTCATCCAAGGGCTTTGTGAAGATATCGGCTAGCTGTTCTTCAGTCTTCACATGCTCAATAGAAATGTCGCCCTTCAACACATGATCATGAAGAAAATGATGACGAATCTGAATGTGCTTTGTCTTCGAGTGCTGAACTGGGTTGTGAGCAATCTTGATGTCACTCTCATTGTCACAGAAGAGAGGTACATTCTTCATGTTGACGCCGTAGTCCTTGAGAGTTTGCTTCATCCATAGCAATTGGGCACAGCAAGAACCAGCGGCAATGTACTCAGCTTCAGCAGTAGATAGTGATACGCAATTCTGTTTCTTCGAGGACCAACAGACCAAAGATCGTCCGAGGAAATGACATGTACCAGATGTTGACTTGCGATCCACATGATCACCAGCATAGTTAGAGTCAGAATATCCAACAAGATCAAAAGCCGAGCCCTTGGGGTACCATAATCCAAGTGTTGGTGTGTGAGCTAGATATCGAAGAATATGCTTCACAGCCTTATGGTGTGATTCCTTTGGTGCATCTTGAAATCGGGCACACATGCAAACACTAAGCATTATATCTGGCCTAGATGCACATAAGTATAATAAGGAACCTATCATGGAGAGGTATACCTTATGATCGAAGTCAATACCATTTTCATCAGTGCACAGATGGCCATTTGTGGGCATAGGAATTTTGACGCCTTTGCAATCGTGCATGCCGAATTTCCTTAGTACATCCTTGAGGTATTTCTCCTGAGATATGAATATGCCATTGTGTTGTTGACGAATTTGAAGACCTAAGAAGAATTTCAACTTTCCCATACTAGACATTTGATATTCTTCACTCATCATATAGGCAAATTCATCACTATAACATTGGTCAGTACAGCCAAAGATAATATCATCAACATATACTTGGCACACAAACAATTCACCATCATAAGATTTAGTGAAAAGATTAGGGTCGAGTGAACCGGGTTTGAAGCCTTTCTTCATGAAGAGTTCCTTCAAAGTATCATACCAAGCCCGTGGGGCCTGGTTGAGGCCATAGAGGGCCTTGTTGAGTTTGAAGACTTTGTCAGGATTCTTTGGATCTTCAAAACCAGGGGGTTGAGCAACATATACTTCTTCCTCAAGCTTACCTTAGAGGAATGCACTTTTCACATCCATTTGATATAGAGTGATATCATGATGGTTAGCATAAGCAAGTAATATGCGAATAGCCTCAAGTCTAGCAACAGGTGCAAAAGTTTCATCGAAATCAATTCCTTCAACCTGTGTGTAGCCTTGAGCTACAAGCCGTGCCTTATTCCTCACAACAAGGCCATTTTCATCTTGCTTGTTGCGGTAGATCCACTTTGTGCCGATGATATTGTGCTTGCGGGGATCTGGACGTTTGACCAGTTCCTAGACATTGTTGAGCTCGAACTGATGTAATTCTTCTTGCATGGCCTAAATCCACTCAGGCTCCAGAAATGCTTCATCTACCTTAGTGGGCTCTGTAACAGAGACAAAAGCATACAGCCCACAAAAGTTAGACCAATGTGAAGCTTTTGAGCGTGTGAGAGGACCTGGTGCTTTGATGTCATTGATGATCTTTTTAATTTGCACTTCTTTTGCAATGCGACGATGAGCTGGTTGTCGTTGAAGAATTTGACCAGCGTTTTCTTCAGCACCATTTTCTTCAGCATTTTCTTCAGGTGCATTAGCTCGATGTTCTTCATGTTCTGGAATGAATTCTTCAGCAGATTCTTCAGTAGGAATGACATCCTCAGTAGCCTTGAACTTGATAGTTTCCTCAGGTGCTGGTTCATCTATCACAATATGTAGGTGCTCTCTTTGCGAGCCATTAGTTTCATCGAACCGCACATCTACAGTTTCAACAACTTTGTGAAGAACGTTGTTGAAGACTCTGTAGGTGTGCGAGTCCTTTCCGTAACCAAGCATAAAACCTTCATGTGCTTTCAGTGCAAATTTTGAGTTGAGATGAGGATCTCTAATCCAACATTTAGCACCGAAGACTTTGAAATAACTTACATTGGGTTTCTTATCAGTGAGGAGTTCATAGGCTGTCTTTTTGAAGAATTTGTGAAGATATACTGTGTTGATGATGTGGCATGCAGTATCAATTGCCTCAGTCCAGAAACGACGAGGCGTTTTGTATTCATCAAGCATAGTGTGAGTCATCTCAGCAAGAGTCCTGTTCTTGCGCTCCACGACGCCATTCTACTGAGGAGTGTAAGGAGTAGATAACTCATGAGTAATACCAAGTTCATCAAGATAGTCATCGAGACCAGAATTCTTGAACTCAGTGCCATTGTCACTTCTGATGTGCTTGATCTTCACACCAAAGTTGGTTGAAGCCCTCGAGAAATCGTTTGATGACTTCCTACACTTCATGTTTGTAAGTAACAAGGTGTACCCATGTGTAACGAGAATAATCATCAACGATAACGAAGCCATATTGAGATGCTTCATTTGAGATAGCAGAATAATGATTAGGACCAAAGAGATCCATGTGAAGCAATTCAAATCGACGAGTGGTGGTCATGATAGTCTTCGCTGGATGCTTGGCCTTGGTCATCTTCCCGGCATCACAGGCTCCGCATAGGTGATCCTTGAGGAATTTGACATTCTCGATGCCAATGACATGCTTTTTGTTTGCAAGCGTGTGCAAATTCCTCATGCCTGCATGACCAAGTTGTCGATGCCAGAGCCAGCCTTCTGAAGCTTTTGCAAGTAAGCACACGGCTGGTTGTGGTCCTGTAGAGAAATCAACTATATACAGGTCTCCTCTCCTAAAGCCTTCGAAGACTTTGGAATTGTCAGCTTCCATAACCACAACACAGCGGTACTTGCTAAAGACAACAACCATATCAAGATCACAAAGCATTGAGACAGACATAAGGTTGTATCCTAAGGACTCAACAAGCATGACTTTGTCCATGTGTCGATCCTTTGTAATCGCAACCTTACCTAGACCCAATACCTGACTTTTTGTCGGGGGTTGGGTCCGACATATGCCAAAGGATGGTTTATCATGGTGGGGGCGAGTAGAACGTCGCCGGTGCCTGGAAACAGAATAAGGTGAAGACATGAACGCCGACAAATCTTACCCAGCTTCAGGGCTCTCCGGGGAGATAATACCCCTACTGCTGCTCTACGGGGTCTCCGCATGATCACTATGGTAAAGTGTTTACACAGTTGCTCCTTGAGCTATTTCCTGGAGGTAGGAGAAGGCAAGGCTAGCTCTCTTCTTCCTATATGATCTGGTCTAGTGCTAATGGATTCCAACCCTTTGCATGGATGCCCTGGGGGGTTTATATAGGCCTACCCCCGGGGGTACAATGGTAATCCGGCTGGGCGCGGGCCCAGTCGTCAGTCGCTCTGGCCGCCATCTTATCCGCCGACTCCTTGGGCCCGCCGACTGGCTTGGTGCGGGGCCGACAGGCCGCGTCCGCCGCGGGCGGGTCTTTGCCGGCTGCAGATTACTGTAGCCGTGCCTCTAATGACGCAGGCTCGGTCATGAGGTCGTGGCGACAGCCCCGCCGTCTGGCGGGCGATCACTGTGGCCACTACTTGTCGTGTCTGATTAATGGCACGTGGGGCCCGTGGGAGGGGCCGGCCGACTTCTAGTGGCCGACTCCCATCCGGGCCGACTGGTGGTGCTTTCGCCGTCTTTCGTATGCCCGCCGACTGGTGGGACCCATCATCCCTGGGTTGTACCAGCAGGCCGTCATGGGCACAGGGCTCCGCCCCCTGGGGCTGATGTCAGGGCCGGCACGGCAATAGTGTCGCGCCGCACGGAGATCTTCGCGGGTACGGCATACTGTAGCCACGCCTGCCCTTGGAAAAAGGGGCGGGATTGGTCCTCACTGTGGCCACTCCCCGTCCCGTCCCTCTTTATGAGGGCATGGGGGTTGTTGGCGTCACGGGCCGACTCCCCAAGGCTGGCTTCTTTGGAAGTCACCGGTCAGGAGTCGGCTTATCCTGAAGTCGTCCCTGGGACTCGGTCGCCAGTGAGCAGCCGGCTGCCTCGCCGCCGACTCTCAGAAGGCGGCTCTTCGTCCTGGGGCCTCAAGGGATGCAGTCTACCCTGATGTCTTGAAAGGTTCTGGGCCTGGGTTGGCCTACCCGTGGCCCATTACTCCGACAGTAGTCCCCGAAGCTGGTGAGGCTCCGAGGGCAACATGTCAGGGAGCCTCATCAGTTTCTTCTTTCCGGCGGTCAGATCTGGGCTTTGCTAGCCGTCTTCTGTCAAGCTGACTAGTCAGAGTCATACGTGCTCAAGGCCGACTTGCCCCTAAAAAAGTTTGAACGCTGCGGCGGAGTTCAGGTGGCGTGCCTGATAAGCTTTCGGGCCGCCACCTGCGGTTGACCTGTCGCGAGGTGCCATGTGGCGGAGCTAGTCTGATCGCCCACGCGCGTGATAGGACATGCCTACAGGCGGGGCCCGCCACTATCACGCCTCGGCATGCGAACGGATTCGTTGCGGCCGCGCGGACGGTTGGGGTTCCCGCGCGGTTATTGCGCGTGGTAACTTCGTGTGGTAAATCGTGGGGGTTGTGGGGTCCCGGGCGCAGTTAATCCCACGTCCGCCCCTCGACTTCTCAACCCACGAGCCTACAAGTAGGCGGGGGGAGGGGGCGGCGAAGCGCGCGCGCCCATTCTCCCCACTTCCTTTCGCTCCTTCTTGCTTCTTCTTCTTCTTGCCGTTGCTGCTCCGAACCACGCCGTGCCTGCAGTGATGAGCTCCTCCTCCGCCGCCGCGCCTCCTGCTGTTCGCTCCGGAGTGTGGGACAGCTCCGAGGTTGACGACGACGACATCGAGATCCTCCGCCAAACACGGCGGCTGCCTGGCAGGGACTTAGTGCGGGTCCGCCTCGCGCCGGAGGGAGAGATATCGCCGGCGCCGGAGGAGGGCGAGCGGGTCATATTCCGCTCGCACCTCATGCGCGGCCTGGGACTGCCGGCGAGCGGCTTCTTCCGCTCCTTCTTGGAGTTCCACGGGCTTCAGCTGCACCACCTTACTCCGAACACGGTGGTGCTGCTGGCTGCCTTCGCCACCCTGTGCGAAGGCTTCCTCGGTGTTCTCCCCACCATCGAGCTCTGGGGGGAGTTCTTCCAATCCAAGCTTGGCACACACGTTGCCGGCGTGCCGGCTCAGTGCGGTGCATTCATCGCGATGCGGAGATCAGTGACCGACAATCCATTTCCCACCATCGCACTGATTAAGTCGGTGAAGATGTGGCAGCGGTCATATTTTTATGTGAAGAACGTCGCCCCAGAAGGCGACTGGGATAGCTTACCGGCTTACGAAGCTGGAGCGCCGGCTGGAAGGCTCCCCAGCTGGTCACACCGAGCCAGGACGCTGTCTCCCGCTGGTGCTGCTGCCGTCGCACGACTCCGAGTGCTGACGCAGTCAGAGGGCCTGACCGGGGCCGACTTGCTGGCGGCCTTCGTGGCGCGCCGAGTCCTCCCACTCCAAGGCCGACCTCACCTGATCTGCCAGATGAGCGGTCATTGGGACCCAAGTCGGATGTGCTCCAAGGACATTCCTCACGCGGAGGTGGCGAACACGGTGAACTACATTGCGAACTGCGGTCTCTCGATGGACTGGCGGTTCGGCAAGGAGCTGTATTCGCGCGCCAACCCCCCGCCTCTTGTAAGTTGTCTTCCTTCTTCTTCTATTTCTTTTGCTGCCGAGTTCGACTTGTCAAGTCTGACCGTTTTGTTTTGAATCAGAATCCTCTCGTCCCTCCCTCGGCCGGCACCGCGGGGCCGGTTCGTCAGTTTGTCCCCGATCGGGCGGAGAGCAACGTCGATGATCCCGACTTGGGGGCGGCAGCCATGGAAGCCGACGCCGAGGGAGGAGGAGGAGAGGCAGGCGGCTCCAGGCCTTCGGCCACTTTCGTCGACTGGCCTGACGACGAGGCCGAGGGAGAAGTCGCCGCGCGTTGCCAGCCAAAGGCTGGCCAGCCAAGCGCGAGTTCCTCCGCCGGCTTGGACGCTCAAGGCGGTGCGAAGAAGCGCCGGGCCGGGCCGAGTACGCTTGGTGGCCGGTCAAATAAGTTCAAGGGAGCGGCCGCCGCGACCAAGCAGGAAGAGGCGGCCGCGAAAGCCAACCGCTTCCGCAAGGAGGTGAAGAGGCCGCCGCTGGTCTCTGCGTAAGCGCCTCCGTCCCTTATCTTTAGTTTCTCTTTGTTAATCTTGTCTAAGTTTTTCATATGCTTTTCTCGCCTCAGGGCTCCCCTCACTCTTGAGAGAGTTGCCGCCGCCTCCGTCATGGGGTCAGTGGAGACATCTGCCACCACTCGGCGGATTGACCCCGCCGCCGACCTTCGGGAGGCGACAGAGCGGAATGTGCGGGAGAAGCGCGAGGAGGACGAGGCCGCCCGCCGGGAGAAAGCGGAGGCCAAGAAGGCGGAGGCCTCCGCCCTGAAGAAGCTGGAGGCGGCCGAGGCCGCCGTTGCAGCAAAGCAGCCGGCTAAGGAAGTCACGCCCCGGCGGTCGACGGTGTTCGTCACCCCTTTGAACTCCGCACCACCGCCCCCGGAGTTCACGGGGCAGTCGGGGGAAGCCCGCGGCGAGTTCCCGATCATGGAGAGAGGCGGCGGCGACACCCCCATGCCGGACGTGGTCGCGTCACCACAGCCGCCCCTGCCGCAGTCTAGAAGCGCGCCAGGCAAACAGCTGGCGGATCCGCCCTTGCCGCCGACTGAAGACGAGGTCGTGGCGAGGCTACTCCTTCAAGTTGGCTCGCCAACGCGCCGCCGTCTTGGGAAGGCGACTTTGGCGCCACGCCCCTTGGAGACCGGCACCGGCAGCTCGACGATTCCAAACACCGAGGCGACAAGTGCCGCACCCATTGGGTGGGTGCGAGGAGGCGGCACGGGCCCGCTGAACCAGGCGCTTCTGGATGTCCAGACGAAGCTGCGAGCCGAGAGCGACGCCATCCAGAACTGCACCAAGGCGCACCTGGCGTCGCGGGCAGCCATCCGGGTATGCTTTCTCCTTTGTCCCTGTTTCCTTGTTTCTTTCTATGGGGGCGCGCCAGCGCACCCACTGGGTGTAGTCCCCGAGTTCTGGGCCGGCTGCAGAGCAGGTGGCCCGGAACTCCAATTGGTAAGTTCCGGGTACTAACCTTTGTTCTGAAATACTTGTTGCAGGACTATCACAACCTCCGTGTCACCGCTTTCAACCGCAACGTTGAAGAGCTGGGCAAGCGGACTTCCGACTTGTCGGAGAGCCGGAGTGAGTCCTTTTTCTTCTTTGCGGGGCGCGCTGGCGCACCCGCGGGCTGTAGTCCCCGAGATTCGGGCCGACTGCTGAGCAGTCGGGCTGGATCTCCCCGTCGACCTTCTTCGTTGATGACTTAGCGCCTTCTTTCTTCTTTCTCTTCAGAGGCCAACGCCGCTCTTCAATAGCAGCTGAGCGAAGCCAACTCCGCGTTGCGTGCCAAAGGGGAGGAGTGCAGCAAGCTCACCGCCGAGCGCGATCTGCTGGCCGCACAATTGGCGGAGCAGAAGGAGCTGCTTACGAAGACGCAGAAGGAGGCGGAAGAGGCAGAAGCCGCCCTCCTGGCCGAGTTCGCGAGCGAGCGCTCCTCATGGACCGACAAGGAGGCAATGTTGGTCTATGGCTTCCACGAGATCGAGGACCTTATCGACGGTGAGCTTCTTT
Source organism: Triticum aestivum (assembly GCF_018294505.1). Lineage (NCBI taxonomy): Eukaryota > Viridiplantae > Streptophyta > Magnoliopsida > Poales > Poaceae > Triticum > Triticum aestivum. Next base: position 180,723,238 of record NC_057812.1, read on the forward strand.
GCTTTCCTTCTTCGAGCCGCTGCCTATAGGTCGAGCCGACTCCTGGTTTTTTGACTTGTTCTTCATTCTTTCCGTCTTGGCAGACTTCTTCCCTGGCCACTCGCAGGCCGCCATTCAAGCTATTGAGGCCGACCGTGAGGAGCGGAGGGCGGGTGGCACGGAGATCGCCGCTGATGCCCCTCGGACTCTTGATGAGCATATTCTGAGCATTGGGGCTCGCCTGCGGCCGGCCCACCAGATGCTGCGCCAGCTTCAACGTGTCGGCGCCCAAGCCATCGCCGCCCTGTGGCCAGACATGCAGGCTCCACGCACCCCCAGTCAGACTGCCGACTGGCTGGAGGTCGTGTCTGGCCGTCTTGAGGCCTGGAAGGGTTCCTCGGCCCGGGCCGGAGCGCGCCGAGCCTCGGAATTCGTCAACGCGTGGTACCCGGGGCTGGACCTGGACCGGCTGGCCACACTCCGGTTAGAGGCCCAGCCAGAGCTGGCAGCCGCGGAAGATGCCCTTGTCAAGCATGCGGCGGCGATCGCCGAGTACACCGACACCAGCATCTTTGTCCCCGAGCGGGCTGAAGACGGCGAGGAGGTGCCGCCGGAGTGGTTTGGGCTGAAACCCGACTACGGCGAGGACACGGCAGAGGTGATCGACTCCAGCATCGAGGAGGAAGACGAGGCGGAGGACGGGAGCGAGACAGAGGCACCGGAAGATGGAGCGGACGGCCAGCCTTAGCTTGACCGTGCCTCGAGCAACGAGCCGTGCCCGCCAGAGCCGACTAGTGTCGGAGGTGATCAAGCCGAGACCGCCCAGCCGGCCGCCCCAACGTCCAACACCGCCGTCTCCTCTGATCCTCCAAACCCGTCTGCCGCCCCCTAGGCTGCCACCTTGTCTTTGTTTTATCTGTTCTATTAGTTTTTGAAGAACTTGTTAATTTGCACAATTCCACCCACGGGGTGTATTTTGAAACTCTGCTCAAAGATTCGGCCAAGGGCCTTTGTTATGTAAATATTCATCCGACTTCTATCCTTCTTGCTCATTGTTCTTTTGACTTTTTCCTTTGCCGCCTTCCCTCAGTTGCCGTCTTTGTCAGTCAGACAGCCGCTCCACGGACTGCTGCTGGATCAAATTCTTGGTCACTTTGGGAAGGCAAGTACTTAGCCGTTTTTAGGGTTGTTTTAACAAGTCGGATAGAAGGCGGCAAGCCGACTATTCAAGAGTCGGTTTGCAAAAAAAGGCTGGAAGCCGGCCTTAAGCTATGTTTGTGCTTTGAGTCCTTAGCCATTTTTTCATGTGGACGCCCATTATTCCTTACTCCTGCCCACCAGACAGTCGCTCTGCGAGCTGCGGCTTCTGGCAGGAGACGGTTTAGACGCCACACACTACTCGTCCGGCTGTAGGAAGCATTTCATAGCATAGGTCGGCAAGTCCTCGGGCCGACTAGTCGAACCCGATGCCAAACGACATAACAAAGAGTAATATACTCGAAGGCGTATTTCTTATCATATAGATAAAAGAGGGTAGTCCCCGAGCTCTTCTTGGGGGCCCCGAAGTCTTGGTACTTTTAATACAAAAGGTAGCGTGATACATACTGCGTTTAACTGTAAAAATTTCGGAGGAGATTTGCATTCCATGGCCGCTCTGTCTCTTTGCCGGAGTCGTCCCTCTTGCGTGCTCGGGGCTTCCAAGCGTCGATCAGGTAGTAGGAGTCATTGCCCAACACTTTGCTGATGATGAAGGGGCCTTCCCAAGGTGCCGACAGCTTGTGCTGCCAGCTGTTCGCTGGATTAATCGGAGCACGAGGTCGCCCTCCTGGAAAGATCTCGGCCTGACCTTCCTGTTGTAGTATCTGCGCAGGCTCTGCTGGTAGATGCTGGACCGGCTGAGTGCCAACAGCCGGCCCTCTTCCATAAGGTCGACGCCGTCTTGTCATGCTTCTTCTGCTTCTTCCTCGGTGTACATGGTGACTCGCGGGGAATCGAACTCTATGTCCGTTGGGATGACGGCTTCAGCACCGTAGATGAGGAAGAAAGGCGTGAAGCCGGTTGACTTGTTTGGAGTCGTGCGAAGACTCTAGAGGACGGCTGGCAACTAGTCGAGCCAGCAGCCAGCCGAGCGCTCCAGAGGCTTGATTAGTCGGGGCTTGATGCCGGACAGGATGAGGCCGTTTGCTCGCTCCACCTGGCCGTTTGAATGTGGATGGGCGACGGATGCTAGGTCCAGTCGGATGCCCTGTGTCGCACAGAAACGGGCCAAGGCGCCTTTGGCAAAATTCGTGCCGTTGTCGGTGATGATGTTGTGTGGTATGCCGTACCGAATTGTGATGTCGGAGGTGAAAGTCACGGCAGTCGGACCGTTCAGTTTCTTGATTGGCTTCACTTCTATCCACTTGGTGAACTTGTCCACCGCGACAAGTAAGTGAGTTAAGCCGCCTCGTGCCATCTTGAATGGTCCCACCATATCTAGACCCCAAACTGTGAAAGGCCAGGCAATGGGGATGGTCTTGAGTGCAGAAGCCGGCTGATGCGGCTTGGAGCGGAACTTCTGGGACCCTTTGCATTTTTGGACCAATTCCTTGGCCTCTTCTAAGGCTGTTGGCCAAAAGAAACCGTGTCGGAAAGGTTTGGCGACAAGTGCTCTTGAAGCCGCATGGTGGCCGCACTCGCCTTGATGGATGTCTTTGAGAATTGCTTGGCCTTGCTCTGGCTCTACGAAGCGCTGGCAGACACCAGTGACGCTGCGCCTGACCAGCTGTCTGTTGACTATGGTGTAGGCTGCCGCTCGACATTGTACTTGCCGAGCTAAGGTCTCATCAGTCGGCAGCTCTTTGCTCACCAGAAATTTGAGGATGGGCTGAGCCCATGAGGGTGCTGCTATTTCTTCGACTGCCAGAACTGCGATTTGGACAAGGGCGGCTGGCTGGGAGGCGGCGGGTTGGAGTCAACAACCGCTTGCTAGATTAATGAAGTCCCCGGGCCGACTGGCGCGACTCTTGGGCTGAGTTCTGGAGTCTTCGGGCCGGCCACCGCAGTCCCCGGGCCAGGTTCTGTAGTCACTGGGCCGGCCTCGACTGTGGCGGCTTTGGAGCCATCTGCCAAAATCCCCGTACCGCCTGCCGGGGCTCTGGAGTCAGATCCGACTTCTTCGGGAGGAGCCGGCACGAAGATGGAGTCTGATTCTGGTGAAGGCTTGACAGACAGCTTGAGGAGGCGTTGAAGCGTGATGCTGTATGGTATTGCTTGGCGGGTAGAGCCGATTCGTGCCAAGGCGTCTGCTTGGTCGTTGTCGTTTCTTGGCACACGGAGGAACTCGCACCCCTCGAAATACCCACTGAGTTGCTGCACGAGGAAACGGTAACTCGCCATGTTTGCATCTTTGGCGTCCCAGTCGCCAGACGACTGCTAGACTACTAAGTCCGAGTCGCCATAACACAGGATCCGGCGAATGCCAAGTTCTTTGGCAAGCCGGAGCCCATGAATGAGCGCCTCATACTCGGCGAAGTTGTTGGAGGCGACAAAATGGATTTGCAACGGGTATTTGAGCTTGTCGCCTTTAGGAAAAGTGAGGTCAACGCCGGCTCCCAAGCCGATGCGCATCTTGGAGCCGTCGAAATGCATCCACCAATGGGTGGAGTCGGGCGCTGGAGGTAGGTACTGGGTCTCGGCCCAGTCGACGAGAAAGTCGGCCAGTGCTTGTGACTTGATGGTGGTGCGGGGCTGGTAGTGGATGGTGTAGGGAGCCAGCTCTATGGCCCACTTGGCCACTCGGCCAGAAGCATCTCGGCTTCCGATGATCTCGGCAAGTGGGGCCGTGCAGACCACAGTGATTGGATGCTCTTGGAAGTAAGGCTTCAATTTCTTGGCGGCAAAGTGCACGCCATAGCACATCTTCTGGTAGTGGGGGTAGTTCTGCTTGGAGGCCGACAGTACTTCGCTCAGGTAATATACCTGTCTCTGGACAGGTAGTGCCTTGCCTTCCTCCTTGCGTTCCACTACAATGACTGTGCTGACTACCCGACTGGTGGCGGCGATGTACAGGAGCATAGGTTCCTTAGGAGTCGGAGCCGCCAGAACGGGTGGAGTAGTCAGCATCTTCTTTAACTGGAGAAAAGCTTCGTCCGCCTTGTGGTTCCACTCGAAAAAAGTGCTCTTCTTCATGAGCTGGTATAAGGGGAGAGCTTTCTCGCCCAGCCGACTGATGAATTGGCTGATGGACGCCAAGCAGCCGGTGAACTTTTGCACGTCCAGCAGTCGGCTGGGTACCTCCATCTTCTCAATGGCCTTGATCTTTACAGGGTTGCACTCTATGCCGCGTTCAGAGACCGGGAAGCGAAGGAGTTGGTCGGCTGGTACTTCAAAGACGCACTTCTCAGGGTTGAGCTTGATCTAGAATCGGCGCAGGTTCTCAAAGGTCTCCTTGAGGTCTTCCAGCAGTGTTCCACGCTTTTCCGTCTTCACCACCACATCGTCCACGTAGACGTGGGCGTTTCTGCCGAGTTGCTTGAGGAGGCACTTCTGCATGCAACGCTGGAAAGTGGCGCCGGCATTCCTTAAGCCGAACGTCATGGTGAGGTAGCATAAGGCTCCAAACGGCGTGATGAAGGCGGTCTTCAGTCTGTCAGCCGGGTTCAACTTGACCTGGTGATATCCTGAATATGCATCCAAAAAGCTCAACAGCTCGCATCCGGCAGTGGAGTCTATCACCTGATCAATTCTTGGTAGAGCAAACGGGTCCTTGGGGCAGGCCTTGTTGAGGCTTGTGTAGTCAATACACATTCACCACTGCTTGTTCTTCTTCAGTACCAGGACCGGGTTGGCTAGCCATTCTAGAAAGAATACTTCCATAATGAAGCCGGCTGCTAGGAGTCGGGCTATCTCTTCTCCGACAACTCTTCTCTTTTCTTCTGACAGGCGGCGCAAGGGTTGCCTGACCGGCTTTGCATCACATCGGACATGTAACTTGTGCTCGGCGAATTCCGTCGGTACACCTGGCATGTCTTTGGGGGACCATGCGAAGATGTCCCGATTCTCACGGAGGAAATCGATGAGCTCGCCTTCCTATTTGCTGTCGAGGTTTGCGCCTACGACAGTGTACCTCTCTGGGTGCTCCGGATCCAAGGGTATCTTCTTTGTCTCCTTGGCCGGCTTGAACGAACCCTCAGCCTCCGATTCCTTTGGGTTAGGCGACACCTCTAGCTGCTTGCCGGCCATCGCCACAACCCGGTCAAGGAGCCTCTTCTCGGCCGTGATCACCAGGGACTCGGCCAGCCGACTACTCTCAGCCGCACAGGTAGACGACTTCCGGTAGTCGCCGGCTACGGTCAGGATCCCCCTGGAACTAGGCATCTTCATTTTGAGGTAGGCGTAGTGGGGGACCGCCATGAACTTGGCCAGGGCGGGTCGGCCAAGTAGTGCATGGTATGGGCTCTCGAGGTCCACCACCTCGAACCAAACTGACTCTCGGCGGAAGTGATCTTTGTCTCCAAAGAGGATGTCCATCAGGATCTTGCCGATTGGTGAGCAGGAAAGCCCAGGAACAATGCCGTGGAACACAGTCCGGCTGTTCTGAAGCTGTCTTTGCTTGATTCCTAATTTCTCCATGGTGTCCTTGTACAGGATGTTGATGCTGCTGCCTCCGTCTATCAGAACTCACGAGAAACGAGCAGCTCGTCTATCCGTGGCAAAGGTGGCATCCAAGACCAAGGCATAAGAGCCCGGACTCGGCATCACCTCTGGGTGATCAGCCCTGCTCGAGCTGATAGGCTTCTCGGACCAGTGCATGAACTCTGGCGTCTCTGACGCTACGGCATTCACCTCTTGTCGCTGCAGCCGCTTGCTGCATCGATCATCAGCCATGCTGGTAAATATTACGTAGGCTCCATGCTCTTCAGGGTACTCGTCTTATGCTGCGCCGATTGGCCTGATAGCCGGCTGCTGGGGCGGGGGCGGAGGCTGCTGCCCAGCAGGCGGAGGAGGTAGGAGGCCATCTCCTTTGGCGATCCTGGTGAGCAAGTGGCACTTCCGGGTGGTGTGATTCGACGGCTTCGCGCCGCTATGGAACTTGCAAGGTCCATCCAGAGTCTGCTCGTATGAGAAAGCCGGCAACCAGTTGGGCTAGCCACCTTTCTGTCGCTTGGGTGGAGGCTGCCCATCCGGCTGCTGGCCTTCAACTGTCGCGACCTGCCAGCTGCTGGAAGCCGGCTGCAGGGCCTTGCGCTTGTGGTCGTTCTGCTATTGCCGCCGACTGGCGTCTCCTGCCGGAGTTCTTGGAGCCTGAGGGGCCACTTTGCCAGTTGCGCTAACTTGAATCTCCGCCTTCATGGAGGAGTTGGCCATGGCATACTTGTCTGCTATGATCAACAGCTCGTCGAGGGTTTCTGGCTCATCGCAGAGGAGTTTATGCTTGAGGAGGGTGCCTTCTCTCCACCCGGCGGTGAAATATTCGATAGCCTGCACCTCGTGCACGCCCTCGCAGGAGTTCCGAAGCTCGGCCCAACGCGTGAGGTAGTCGCGGGTCGACTCGTTGGGGCCTTGCATGCACAAGGAAAGCTGACGAGGCTTGGGAGGACGCTTGTACGTGCTTGTGAAGTTGCAGACGAATGCTTCGGTGAAGTCGACCCAGCTGTTGATGCTGCGGGGCTTCAGGCTGTTCAGCCATGTCCGGGTCGTGCCCTGGAGCATGAGTGGAACGTATTTTACGGCGACACGCTTGTTGCCGTTCGCTATGTTGACAGCCGTGGAGTAGTCTACCACCCAGTCCTCCCGCTTCACGGAGCTGGTGTACTTGGGCGTGTCTCTTGGGACCATGAACCGTTTGGGAAAGGGCTCGTCTTGAATGCGAGGCCCGAAACAAGGCGGACCCAACTCGTCTTCTTCTTCCAGCGCGAGGGATCGGTGAAGTTGATCGATCCGGTGGCGGGCGTCGTTTTCCCCGACTCCCTCTCGGCGGCCAAGGCGGTCGCCGAGAGTCGGATGGTCAACAGGCGGCTGGGAGACTCGCCTTTCCTTGCAAGGAGGAGGCGGACAGTCGTCCCATCGTTCTACTGCTCTCGGGCGGCCGTCTTGGTCGCGCTCTATGGTAATGTGAGTGCGACTGTGGCTGTCAGTCGGATCCTTATCTTTCCTTCCTCGGGCGCCGCCAGTCGGCGTCCGAGACGTCGCACCTTGATCTCGACGAATGTCGTCGTTTTGCCACTGCGGCGCCTCCGTGTGGTAGCCGGCCTCGTTCTGCGCGGCAGCCGCGTCGAGGAGCCGTTGTACTCGCCCCATCATCAAGCGGCGCTCTTCGCCCTCGAAGTTGTCCAGGTCGTCCGCCGCTGCCTGGGCGGCTCGAATGTTCTCCGCAGGCGTGGCGTACACAGGGCGACTTGCCCCGAATAGGTTGGCGATGGCCATGCCGCGCTGCTGGACCGTGCCAAGGTGGCTGGGCCCGGCTGGGGCCGGCGAGCCACCAACAGCGCGATCTATCTCACGCTGGTACGCTTCTAACAAGCGTCTCATGCTAGCCAGTTTCTTCGCGCCTTCGACGAGCTGCAGGCGGCGCGCCTCCAACGTCTCCGCGTCAGCGTCTTCCGGAATGGGCGCAGTCAGGTCTTGTAGTGCCGTGCCAAGTGGGTCATGCGCTCCTCCGCCGGGAGGCTCGTCATGACCGATGATGAGCACCTCGGTGATGGTGCTTCCGTCGCTCTCCGCGCGAGGGAGAGGCTCGTCGTAGACCACCATGTTGGTGGGGAACGCGTTGTGCGATCCAGTGTCGGAGTCGACCAGCATCGGGTCGGTGGAACCTACAGACTCGAAGTCGACGGCAGGCTCGCCGGTGACGTGGAGTTGGCCGAGGAGGCCCGCGAGGAGGCTCTCGGGGCCGCCCGTGCCTGCGTTGGACGCAGGTTCATCGGAGAGGCGAACCTCGCCGACAAGTTTGGCGAGGCAGCTGGCTGCGCAGGCGCTCTCAACGCCGTGCAACGCATCAGCGCAAACTCAGTATGGCGTGCCTGGGTGGCTGCGCTCGCCAGGGAGGAAAAGGGTTCCCGTCCAGAGCAGGTCTCCGGACGATGGTGCACCATGCCCCACGGTGGGCGCCAAATGTCGGGGGTTGGGTGCGACATATGCCAAAGGATGGCTTATCATGGTGGGGGCGAGTAGAACGTCGCCGGTGCCTAGAAACAGAATAAGGCGAAGACATGCGCGCCGACGAATCTTACCCAGCTTCAGGGCTCTCCGGGGAGATAATACCCCTACTGCTGCTCTACAAGGTCTCCGCATGATCACTATGGTAAAGTGTTTACACAGTTGCTCCTTGAGCTATTTCCTGGAGGTAGGAGAAGGCAAGGCTAGCTCTCTCCTTCCTATATGATCTGGTCTAGTGCTAATGGATTCCAACCCTTTGCATGGATGCCCTGGGGGTTTATATAGGCCTACCCCCAGGGGTACAATGGTAATCCGGCTGGGCGCGGGTCCAGCCGTCAGTCCCTCTGGCCGCCATCTTATCCGCCGACTCCTGGGGCCCGCCGACTGGTGGGACCCACCGACTGGCTTGGTGTGGGGCCGACAGGCCGCGTCCGCCGTGGGCGGGTCTTTGCCGGCTGCAGATTACTATAGCCGTGCCTCTAATGACACAGGCTCGGTCATGAGGTCGTGGCGACAGCCCCGCCGTCTGGCGGGCGATCACTGTGGCCACTACTTGTCGTGTCTGATTAATGGCACGTGGGGCCCGTGGGAGGGGTCGGCCGACTACTGGTGGCCGACTCCCATCCGGGCCGACTGGTGGTGCTTTTGCCGTCTTTCATATGCCCGCCGACTGGTGGGACCCATCATCCCTGGGTCGTACCAGCAGGCCGTCGTGGGCACAGGGCTCCGCCCCTAGGGCTGATGTCAGGGCCGGCACGACAATAGTGTCGCGCCGCGCGGAGATCTTCGCGGGTACGGCGTACTGTAGCCACGCCTGCCCTTGGAAAAAGGGGCGGGAGTGGTCCTCACTGTGGCCACTCCCCGTCCCGTCCCTCTTTATGAGGGCATGGGGGTTGTCGGCGTCGCGGGCCGACTCCCCAAGGCTGGCTTCTCTGGAAGTCGCCGGTCAGGAGTCGGCTTATCCTGAATTCGTCCCTGGGACTCGGTCGCGAGTGAGCAGTCGGCCGCCTCGCCGCCGACTCTCAGAAGGCGGCTCTTCGTCCTGGGGCCTCGAGGGGCGCAGTCTGCCCCGATGTCTTGAAAGGTTCTGGGCCTGGGTTGGCCTACCCGTGGCCCATTACTCCGACACTTTTGCCTTTGTCAGCAAAGATGATATGCTTCAGATGCGACGGAGATAATGGAGCATCCATCAATAGATTTTTGTCACCAGTCATGTGGTTTGTACATCCACTATCGAGGACCCACTCAGTGGCTTTGGGTTGATCATCCTGCAGATGAATTAGTGCAGCTTACAAACTCATATACTTCATCAGTGAAGAATATGACATCAATTCATCAGATCAATTTCATCAAGTAAAAGAACTGATAAAGCAATATGAGGACGTGAGAAATGAAAGTTCATTTCTTCATGATTAGCCTGCGTCCTATCAGGCATGCTCAGGTGTCCAACAAATTCTTCAGACGATTATGTGCGTCTGGAGACCTGACCCTGCAGAAGAGATTAGTTCTTTTTCTTCACCACCCACATCTGAAGGGGTGGCAAAGAGTTCATCATTCTGCGAGCTTCATACGAGAAGGATGGCATAGAAGCCAATCCATTTCGTTTCACATAAGATGGGTTAGAGTAAGCATATGAGTAAGCAGAGAAATTCTTCGAGGACTTATGGACATAATGATTTGAAGAATAATGCACATATCCATAATCCTTAGATCTTCCCTGCGAAACAGACGGGTTAGCATGATGATGTTCATATGAGGACTGTGATCCATATGAGGAATTTGGTCTGTATGAGGAATTTGATCTGGGGTTCCTATTCTTCACAGGTGGCGTCATTATGACATTCACCTGAAGATTTTCAAGGCATCTTTTGGGAACCCAGATTTTCTTCATCGGGGAGCCGTTCCTGCAGTTAGTGCCAACATATCTAGCAAATACTTCACCATTCTGATTTTTGAATAGCTTATAGTTGGAGTCAATTGACTCATCATCAGAATGAGGAGATTCACATGCAAATCCAGATAAGTTAGATGGATCAACTGGAGGTCCCTTTGCAGCAACCCATGTAGTTTTGGGGTACTGCTCAGGCTTCCAATATGTACCATCAACATTGAGTTTCTTCTCAAAGGCGATACCCTCTTTCCTAGGGTTCCTGTTGAGGATCTGCTTTTTAAGCACATCACAAAGAGCCTGATGCCCTTTGAGGCTTTTGTACATGCCTGTCGTGTACAATTCCTTCAGCCCTGCATCGTCAGTGATACTAGCAATTTCCTCAGATGATGAATTAGTGATAGCAGAGGCATGTGAAGAATTTGAAACATTAGTAGCATTTGAACATTCAGGTGAAGAATTAGCAGATTCACGTTCAATGCACTTCAAGCATGGAGGAACAAATTCTTCCTGAGATGCGCTGATTTGTTGATCAAGTAATGAATCGCGCTCCTTCTGAAGATCTTCATAACTCACTCTTAGCTTCTCAAGGTCTTGCTTTCTTTGATGAAATTCATAAGAAAGCTTCTCATGATCCGATAAGAGAGTGTTATGTTGATCTTGAAGGGTGTCATACTTAGTATGAAGTCTCTGAAGACTTTCAGCCAAAGCTTTTGACTGATCCATTTCTTCACCCAACATATCATCGCTCTTGTTTAGCATATAGTCAGCTTTTTCCAAAGCTCTTTGTTGTTTAGTAGCAAGGGAAGTAAGTTTGACATAGCTGGGTCCAAATTCATCACCAGATTCATCATCACTGGACTCGGATAGGTAGCATTCAGTTACCTCAGCATCTTTTGCCATAAGGCATGATGCATAAGATGATGATTCTGGTTCGAATGTCATCGTTTTGAGAGATTCCTTGAAGTCCTCAAACCAAGGATCATGACAGGTTCGATGACCTTCATAGACCTCAGAGAGACGGCCCCAGATGAGCTTCGCATGATCGAGATGCATGATACTCCTGAACTAATTTTGTGACAGACTGGAGCAGATGACATCCTTCGCCGTGAGGTTGAGAAGAGTATATTTCCGAATGTCATCAGCATCCGCCATCTTGCACAGATCAGTCAGGCCAATCTTAGTGATGGTCCACAACTCGCTGTTCATCGCCATGAGGCGTTTCTTCATCATGGCCTTCCACTTGGGATACTCGTGACCGTCAAAGATGGGGCATGTCACCTTCGTCATACCTGCGGTCGACATAACTAAAACTCCAGGCGGTTAAACCAAAATCACACAGAACAAGGGAGTACCTTGCTCTGATACCAATTGAAAGTGCATTATATCGACTAGAGGGGGGGGGTGAATAGGCGATTTTTATGAAATTCTTCACTGAAGAATTTGCCGGTGAGGAAATTCCTTAGCGAAGAACTACTAGCAGTGGAACAAGTACTCAAAAGTAAACACAACAGAATACAAGCATAGTCATCATGATGAAATGAAGACAGGACAGAGTACAGGAAGCGTAATCACAGGATAACACAGGATGAAGACAAACAGACTGAAGAAATTGAACTGAGGAAATTGAGAAAGTCTTCAGTCAAAGTCTTCAAACACAGATATGAACAAACATACAACACAGTTATGAGGAAATGAAAGAGTTGAGGAAATAGAACCAGTAGGCTCGGTGAAGACAATGATTTGGTAGACCAGTTCCAACTGCTGTCTCAGTTGTACGTCTGGTTGGAGCGGCTGAGTATTTAAACTCGAGGACACACAGTCCCGGACACCCAGTCAAGGACACTTAGTCCAAGACACCTAGTCCTCACCGTATTCTCCTTGAACTAAGGTCACACAGACCTCGTCCAATCACTCGTGGTAAGTCTTCAGGCGACTTCCAAACCTTCACAAACTTGGTCACTCAGCGATCCACAATTCCTCTTGGATGCTCTAGACCATGACGCCTAACCGTCTGGAAGAAGCACAGTCTTCAAAGGTAACAAGCGTCGGATTCACTCAGGATCAATCTCTTCAGTGATGCTCAATCACTTGGGGTTTGTAGGTGTTTGGGTTTTGGGTTTTTGGTTTTTCCTCACTTGATGATTTTTGCTCAAAGTCCTCGGAGGATGGGTTGCTCTCAAATGACAAGTGTCAGTTTCTCTCGGAGCAGCCAACCAGCTAGTGGTTGTAGGGGGCGGCTATTTATAGCCTAGGGAGCAACCCGACATGATAAGACATAAGTGCCCTTCAATGATATGACCGTTAGGTGGATAGATATTTTGGGATAGCTGGCGCATAGCACAAACGGTCGGAATTTTGAGTAGCAAAATCCTCAGGGCTATCATGTTCCTCACTGTGTAGGCAATCCGCACTGGCGAATTCCTAACTCCTCAGTCAGGACAAATTTCTCAGAGACCAGAAGAACTTCGTCTCTATCACTGAAGAAATTGACTGAACTGTATGAGATTTCCAATGGCTTCACTCGAAGGGATTGGTAGGTGTAGGATTTTGAGTTGAGCATCACATGGAAAATTTTCCTTAGTATTTCCTCGACCCCCTTTAACAGTATGGTGTTTCCTATGACTCAAGAAAGAGAAAATGAAACTACAAAAACAAAAGTCTTCACGCTTTGTGTTCCTCGAATGAATACCAAGTCTTCACGGTCACACCAATTTCTTCACTTTCAAAGTCTTCATGAAAGTCTTCAGAAATACCAAAATCTTTAGTCGAAGATATTCATTTTTAGGGGTCGACTTTTCCTGTAATTATCAAACTCCTCATAGACTTATAGACCTGTGTACACTCACACACCCATTAGTCCCTTAACCTATAAGTCTTCAATACACCAAAATCACTAAGGGGCACTAGATGCACTTACAATCCAAGGCTTGATGGAGTTGCTGAAGGAGAGCCTCGACGACATGCCCGCTGAGCTCAATCAGCAGGGGGAGTTGACCGCCGGCTTGGTGATGCTGCCGAAGAAGAGCATTACCTCGGAGAAGAAGGCGACCGGCAAAATCCTGCGACGTCGGGAGGACAATGCGAAGCTCTGCCACGAGATTGACCTGTTGAAGGAGAAGAACGCCGGCTGGAAGAAGCTGCATGAGAATAGTAGTTCCTCGATGAAGATGCTGCAGGTCTTCGCCATGGAACAGAAGGAAGAGTTGGCGAAGCTCCGCATCGAGCACCCGGCTGCTGTCAAGGTACGTAATATGGCCGTGGAACAGATGATGAAGGCTCGCGTCGAGAAATGCCGCGTCATGGACACAATGATGAAGATTGCGGAGGAGACGCGCAAGGAGATGGAGGTCGTGCAGGCGATGAACAAGCAGTTACGACTCCGCGGCGAATTAGATCATTTGGGGTGATAATCTTCCTTCCTCTTTTGCTCCCGTGTTTCATCTTTTGCTTCGGGTGTTTCGCCGCACGTGTCACATTCTCTGCGAGGCATGAATAGAACAATGTTTTTTGAGGGAATGAATAGAACAATGCTAACAATGAGATGACTAGCAAATTAGATCATTTTTTATCGCCATATGGCACTGGGCTGCCGTGTTTCGTGCTCCTCCTTCGCAGTACTACTCCAGTGGAAAACTTGAGTATACCGCACGGTTCTTTGCTCCTCCTAGATCAGGTCGTCGGCGCATTTATACGAGCAGTCAAATCACAAGGCCCTGCCTTCCAACAGTAATGGGCCGTCAAATCACAAAGGCCCTCGCCTCTCGTGAAACCGACCAAGCTAGACTGCCCCGCCCTCTAGCCTTTTAAAAAATGTATACTTTTGTACAGCAGTAGTATCGATGGATTGCGCCATGGAGCAAAACTTGAAATTAAAAAAAGGTGGTACATATAGAGAGCGCTCGTCGCCAAATTATGCATATAGTACTATTAAAAAGGCTAGTCACAATAATGGTGTCCAGCACAACCCACCCCTCAAATAAAACTAAGAGGGTGCTTGGATATGTTTTAGTCCCATGACTAAAAGTAGTGGGACTAAAACATGCTAGCCTCACCCATGCTTGGATCCAAATACTAAAAAGGATAAAATCAAATTAATGAGCATTTCTTATCCTCTAAACCCTCCAATCCAGAACTCACCTGTGTTAAAGGAGAGGAGTTAAATGAGTAGAGAGAGGACTAATCCACATTTTAGTAGGGGTACCCCTGACTAAAAAAAATTAGTCTCAAGACTAGTTTTAGCCCCTCTTTAGTCAAGGGTGCTTGGAACTTTAGCCTCTTAAAGAGACTATTTTTAGTCAGACTAAAATAAGTCCCTTGGATCCAAGCACCCTGTAAGCATCCTGGAATTCTTTGACAAAACTAAGCACCCTGAAATTCTTTGACAACTAAACTGCTGGCTATATGATGTTGGCCATATATATTGTACGTATATAATGTGAAGAAACGAGTGGTAGTACTATACCAACTAAAAGATGAAATGTAAGAAATACTAGTATGTACGTACTGAAGAGTTAAAGTAACGAGAAGAAACACAACATAGTTCTGCTGGGGGCTCAGCACAACACACCCCTCAAATTAAATTAAGCACACCTGAAATTAAACTTTGCAACTGTTCTGGTAGACACTGTATTAGAACCACCATGAGCAACGACACTGCCACCTTACTTGGAGTCCTCGTCCACGTCCTCGACTTCGTCCTTGTCCCTCTTCCTCTTGGCCGATACTTCTTTGCTTGAACCGCACACTTGGCTATTGCTCTTCATCCAACCCTTGTAGATATTGAAGCAAAGGTAGCCATCCATTGCAGCGTACTGGATGTGGTCTATATCTAGTACATTCCGCTGCCATGCATGACGATGAAACGTGTATGGAGGTTTCACCAGTTTACCGTACGAAGGATGAACCATGGCTCCTGCCAGGGTCAGCATTGAAGGCTGACGAGAGGGCACCAGCCGATTCTTTTGGAGGTCGAAGGGGTTGCCTACAATGAGGCCTATCCTACCCAGGATTTCTTTTTCGTTACCAAAGTCTACAGTAACGAATTTGACTAGGTTGCTCCCGAGGAAGTCCTTAAAATCCTGGCACTCAACATCGGCATGGCATATGTGGTAGACCAAGCATAAGTCATGCACGCAAACCTGGATCACGGCGGGCTTCTTCCTCTCTTCGTCCTTTAGATCCTTCTCTCGTCCCAGGACTGTGGTGTACTCAACATCTAGCCCAGCGACCCACTCATCCTCTGAGTTTTCGAACATGCGTCTGAAGCGAGAAAGGCATCCTTTCACCGTCGCGGAAGAACGGGTGTAGATGATGTCAAACTCATCGTCGGTGATGGTTCTAACCTTGTACTCACCGCCGATCATGGAGATTTGGGACGCCATGGATTTGGGAGGAGGGTTAGGATTAGTGGAACTGCCGTAATGTGAATGGACGGGACGACTAGGAGCGAACCGTCGTAGTATTGAAGGACGTGCGGGGACGAGTAGGAGTGAACTGCCAGCGTGCGAACGGCAGGGTAGTGGCTTTCCATTCTCCCATGATACGGGCTTCCGAGAGCCCTTGGATATGAGATCGAACGGTTGCATGGCGTGATTCTAGACCTATGGGTGAATATCCTATCCTGGAGGGTTATTCTGCAAATTTTCAGCAACTTAGCATGCGACCTTTTGATCTCAGATCCAAGAGCTGCCAGCAGACCGTATCATGGTCGCGCCTACCACGACCGTCGTGTCGCGCGCGCCCTTGGAGATTTAACATGGTGCGTTAGGCTATCTGATGTTGGCATGTCATACATAGTCATCACTTAGTCACTCATACTACAACAAGGTTGGCTATAAGTGCATTTTTGTTACTCCTCTCTATCTCTTTCTTCGTACTCAAGGAAGAAACGATGCTAGTAAGCGCGTGTATTTATTGCATTTGCCAAGGAGTGACCTCTTCCAATGAAATGGTGTTGCTAAGTTTGCTTCATTTAATTAGCTATAGACTCAAAATTGTCTTTTCACCTAGGTACACGCGCTTAGCACCGTTTCTTCCTTGGGTCACCAAACTAGTCTCTCTCTTCTTGATTAACTTGCCACATCAGACTTTATGCCTATGTGGAAAGCTTAAGCACCTGTAGGAGCAAGTAAAAGTAAGTACAATAGTGCGCTTTACATGGCATTTTTGAATATGTGGAGGAAAGAGAGGCAAGGAAAAAGTGGAGAAGTGGGCTCTCATGCAAGAGCCAGCCTCTACTACATAGTGGAGCATTGGGAAAGGCACCTGTATGGAGGTGGTCAGGAATCTGGGAGACTCATGCCGGTCGTAGCGCTGCAGTTAAAATGATAATGGCAAGTCAAATCACGGGGCCCCACCTGTCCAGCAGTAACTCGCTGTCAAATCACACAGCCCTACGTTTGCAGTAGCCTACTCCCTCGTGTTCTCGCGTCTCTGTCGAACCGACTAGGCGGAACTGCCCCGCCGCCTACCGCACAGGAAAAGCCCCGCCCTCGACTTTTAAATAGTATACAGTATACTAATTTTGTATCCATGGATTGCGCCCATGCCATGGAGCAAAGCGTCTAGAAAACGGAGGAGACACGGTGGTCTTACAATAGAGAAGAGGGAGAGGCGAGACGGTGGTTTTGGAATGGAGATGATGGAGAGGAGAGGAGGTGGTTTTGCAATGGAGAAGAGGTAGAGGAGCGTGCGACAGCGATTTAGGATTGGACGAGAGGGCCGGCGCGCTCTAACTGGATCAAAATAAAAATCAATTTACCCTTCAATTAAGAAAGCGACCCCACATTAACTAGTCTCCCTTTTATTCTGGGTCATAATTGACCATGATTTTCACACATAAAATATATGTTATACGTTGCATACAAGGCCACTATGAAAATTACAATTTTCAACTATACAAGGCCACTAACATTAATCGAGGCACAATTGATGGCGTTTGCCTCGTACTAGCACCCGAGGACATTAATATCCCTTGTGTGCATGCGAGAGGTAGCTTGCATTCCCAACATTAATCAACCAATGAGGAGTAAGAGGGTTGGCTTGTTGTGCTTGGGAGAGAAAAACCACATTAATTAACACAACAATCAAGGTAACAAGCTAGCTAGCAACATTGACTTAAACATAACATTGATTTTTACCTTGGTACCTATAATATGAGTTTGTGGCCTTGTATAAAAAAATGGAGGGAGTATAATTTGAAAGTACATTCAGATACGAACCAAACGGTACAATTTTTGGTGACATGCATTCACATTTTGCTTGTCAAATACAGTACGTGGTCAAACTTTGACCCAAAATACGCGAAACAACAAAAAAATACTTCCAAGACCAGCGCCGCTCTTCCGCTCTTCTCCTCTTAAACCACTGCCGCTCCTCTCCTGTTCCAATCTAAATGCAGCGCCGCTCCTCTCCTCTTCCATTTCAAAACCACCGCCCCTCCTCTCCTGTTCCAGTCCAAAACCAGCGTCGCTCCTCTCCCGTTCTAATCCAAAACCAGCGCTGCTCCTCTCCTCTTCTATTCAAAAACTACCGCCGGCGAGTGAAGGTGCTGTGGAGAAGTAGATCGATGGAGGAGTACAACCGATACGTGAGGATCGCAGACGGCGACCCTGTGAAGCTAGCTAGGATGTTGGAGATACAGTCTTGATTTGACAACGAGGACCAACTAGCGGTGACGGCGACATCCATGGCCAAATATCTGCAGCAGAGCGAAAAGGCGGCGATACTCCCGGAGGGAGTCACACCGGAGTACATAGAGCTGCTTCTCTGGTCCATGGAGCAAACAGATTCACCGAATCCGATCGTGAGGGAGCGGTGGTGGGAGTATCGATCCTAGATGGAGCATCCACCAGAGATTGAAGGATCGAGCATCTACAGGGTGCCGTTTGTGAGGGTGTCCTGCCAGAGCGAGCCGGTGGAGTCTTCGTCGACCGAACCCAACTGCAAGAGGAGAAAAGCAGTTGGCCCAACGACGGTTCCCCGCCATCGTCTCCCTCGCTGTTCACATCGTCTCACGGGGCGGCTGTCTGCCGCCAAGGAATCGGAGGGGGCTGCCCCCCAGCCCAATAGTCGGGCAGGTTGTGAATTGTCAGGAGGAGCTTAGGGTTGTCAGTATTTGCAGGTTGTGAATTGTGTTTTGTGTTGTGTATTTTGAGAGTACTTTCAGATATGAATGTCTTTTGAATTTCAGATTTGTAGTATTGAGCATATGAAGTATTTTATGAATTCTAGAGATCTATTTTTAGCACTTAAAAATGTAGTTTCATAGGAGTATAAAAGTGCAGACAATTTGATTCTCAGAGAAGAAACTGCAAGTTTCAGTTTCAGATAAGAAACTGCAACTTTCAGAGGCAGAGCATTTATATTAACACAGCCTTTTCAAACAGGGTTAACATCATGTTGGAAGTTTTATTCATGGTTGAAAATGGAACTACCGGCCAGTTAACATCATGCTGATCAACATTCATGCATAGCACATCTTCATATGATGCATAGTCAAAATGCCCACACAATGTCGAGTGTGTGAAACACAGAGAAAATGAGGGACGAAGTTTTGGCAAGTGTTGGACGTGGTTTTGGGCTGCCCCGTCTAGGCTTTCATTTTTAACATGCGTAGCCCACGACCTCGGATGGGAGGTCCATAGGCCTGTTTGTATTTTCTTAGGGCCGTCATGTATCGACCGGCGTATGGACCTCCCATCCAAGGTTTTATTTTTGGCAGCCCAATTTATGTATTTTTTTGAAGAAAACGCAGAGGTATGTTCTATTTTTCTATATAAGAATAGGAACGCCAGGTCCAACTTATGTTTCCCTTCTAACTATATTATATATATTTAAATTATTTATATGTTGACTGTTTAGTTCACATACTCCCTCCTTTTCGGTTTATAGGGCTTATCTCAAAATTTTAGTTTTTCAATTTTATAAGGCTCAATTTGGTTGTTTTCCATCACATGTTCAGATTCCAAGGTGCATTAAATCATTGCATGCAAGTATTAAGAGAAAATTGACCAATGCATGTACTTTATGCATGCATGCATTGCAATTTATGCATTGATAAACATAATTTTTTGAGGAAAACAAGTGCATTAATAAGGTGCTTTTGCAAACTACAAAAAGTATTCCACCATTCATCATCTACCTTGGTGGGTGAGATTTTTGAATTGAGCCCTATAAACCGAAAAGGATGGAGTAATTAGCCAATAGATCTCGCCGCCACCCCCCGCCTCCTGACTCCGGGTGTGCCTACCCCCTCAGCAAGTCCGCTCGCGCGCCCCATGGAGTTGCCAGCCATATCCACGGGGGAATGGCTGGAAGACAGGCAAATGTACAAGATGCATCTCCCACATGTCTACAAAGCCTTCCCGCGGATGCTCCACCGCTCGACTCCGTCACACCGGCGGTGCTACGGGAGACTTGAGGGAGGAGATGGAGGGAGCGGGTGATGCGGATCCGCGATGACGCTCTCTCCTGGACCCAGTGCATGCGCGAATGGAGGGAAGCAGAGGAGGAAGCTGCGAGGGAGGAAGCCGAGGAGGGACCAAATCCGTTCTCTCACTCGCGCAGGTATTGTCCGATGTGCAAGGATCATGTGGATTGGGAGCTGCTGAATCTAGCCCTATGGATCTACTTCGAAGGAGATTTCTCGGAGAAGCACAGGATGCCCCACCCCAGTGAGCCGCCGATTGCGTTCGTTCGATGGGCGAAAGGAGAAGTGAATTCAAGAGATCCACGTTGTGCTGCGAGATGGGAATGCTTGACTGGACTCCTGCCCACCAGCACGCCACCGGAGCCGGAGCAGGTGGATCCCCTACCTTACCTCTCCCCCAAACCTGCAGAAGATTGAAATTAGTCTTGCAATCTGCTTCAATTGAGCTGTCTGGTGGTTATTTCTGCTTCCTGAGAGACAACATCTGGCTGGAGGATGAGCAGAAACCAGGAACTCCGATGAATTTCCCCTATCACAATGGGGGGGGGGAGCGTCGGTTGGGCAATGGTACAGCCCACCTCCGCCCCAAATGGGGGCACAATCTGGGCAGGCTCCTGTAATTGCCCAAGATTAATCTGCTGGTGGTTCTGACTCTCAGATCAGTGGGAAATCTCAAGGCAAGAATCAGCAAAAGAAGAGATAGGACATCCAGAAAACTGCTCCTGCCCCTGCTTCGGGCCTTATGGCATACTCTGAGGTGATCTGCTACAACTATGGGGAACCAGGGCATCATTTGGATAAATGTGTCAAGCCCAAGAGTTAGTTTATCTGAAAATGATTACCCATAAAGTTGAGAATTGGCCTGTCAGAAGGAAAACCCACAGTTCTGCTAGATATGTTGGAAGTGATAGAAATACTGCTTACTTACATGCAGTAGCTAACCAGAGGAGGAGGAAAACCCTCATTCACTCCCTTGATGGCCCTAATGGCCCTGTTACTAAGGTAGATGAGATGCTGAAAGTGGCTAGTGACTTCTACAAAGACCTGTTTAAGAAAGAAAACCCTTCTGGGTTCTCTCTACAAAACAATTTTTTCTCTGCTTCTGAGAAAGTCTCTCCTGCTGAAAATGAGCTGCTAGAAGCCCCTTTTTCAGAGACAGAGGTGGAGGAAGCCATTTTTAGCTCTTATCCTGATGGGGATCCTGGTCCTGATGTGATTCCCTTCTTGTTTTACCAGCATTTTTGGGACTTGGTGAAAAATGATCTCTTAGATCTTTTCCAAGCCTTTCATAGAGGAGTGTTGGATCCAACAACTTACTCATGGGGGGTCTGTTGGGGTCAAGTTAAATAACTGTGAAAGTGATTTTTTCCTTGCTGGTAAAGGCCTTAGGCAAGGTGACCCCATATCCCCGCTTTTGTTTAATTTGGTAGTGGATGTTCTTACTAAAATGCTGAGCAAAGTTGCTGATCATAGTCTGATTGCAGGGCTCTGTCCTGAGGTCTGCCCTGGTGGCATCATCTGCCTTCAATATGCAGATGATACCATCCTTTTCTTAGATAATGACTCCACACATGCTAGCAATCTGAAAACTGTTCTAACCTGATTTGAACAAGTCTCAAGCATGAGAATCAACTACTCTAAAAGTGAACTCATCCCTATCAACATGGATGATCAGGAGTTAGCTGACTTCCTCTCTATTCTAGTCTGTAATAAACGTAACTTCCCCATTAAGTACCTAGGTATCCCTCTCCACTATGATAAACTGAGGAGAGAGGATATCCAACCCCTCCTGGATAAAATCATTAAAAGGATTGCTGGGTGGAGGGGAAAACTTCTCTCTTACAGAGGTAGATTGATCTGCATACAAGCTTGTTTGGCTAGCATTCCAGTGTATCTCCTCTCCTTCTTCAAGTTCCCTAAATGGGCAGTGAACCTCATCAATTCTTAGATGTCTCATTGCTTGTGGAATGATTTTGAGGGAAATAGGAAGCTACACCTTGCTAATTGAGCCCTAGTCTCTATGAAAAAAGATTTTGGAGGCCTAGGCATACCTAACCTCCAAGGAATTAACATCTGTCTTCTAGGGTCTTGGATTAAAAGATTCTATGAGGAAGACCTGAAACCCTGGAAGCTTCTTATTACCCATAAATACCTAGGAAATAAACCTAATATTTTTGTCCCTTCCTCCAACCCTAAGACCTCTAGATTCTGGAAATGATTAAAATCTATTACGCATGCTGTGAAATTTGGCTACAGATGGAACATAGGGGATGGGAGCAGAACCAGGTTCTGGGAAGATAGTTGGTTTGGCACATCCCCCCTAGCAGTCCAATTTTGGCCTATTTACTCTATCCGCAATGAGCTTAACAAAAGTGTCAATGAAGTTTGGGATGGTCAATGCCTAAAACTCTCTTTAACAAAAGCATTACCTTTACTGCCGAGCCGGATGCCCTGATTTGGTAGCTGGACAATAAGGGGAAGTATTCCTCTAGCTCCCTCTATCATGTTATCAACTTGAGAGGGGTTCAACTCGTGTTTATCCCTGCTGTCTGGAAATTGAGAGTTCCCCCTAAAATTCATGTATTTCTCTGGCTTCTCTCCAAAAACAAATTGATGACTAGGGATAACCTTAGGAAGAGACACATCATCAAACCCCTTGATTGTGTTTACTGCTTGGAACAAGAGTCTTGTTCTCACCTATTTTTTGAATGTATAGTTGCTAAACATCTCTGGGCCCACATTGAGGAATATTTCTCTAGTCAGATTGGCTCATCCTTCGAATCTGTCACCAGATTCTAGATTGCTACCAAAAAGTGCTCAGTTTTAAACACTGTTAGCTCAGCTGTCCATTGGTGCCTCTGGAAATATAGAAATTCTATGATTTTCAGTAACACCTCCTGGGTTTCCATTCTGCAGGTCTTGAGGTTGATCAGGAACATGGTGAGGAACTGGGCGATTCTCTCCTTCGGATCGGACAAGGACAAGTTGATGAGCTTCATGGAAACCCTAACAAGATCCCTCCAGAAACTGTTGGCGATCACTTGTGGCTGAACAAGGCTCGACCTGCTCTGGGGCTGGACCCGTGGGCTCGTTTCAAGATCTTTGATGAAGATGATGGGCACCTGGCGCCGAAAAAGAGGGACATCCACCATGCTATGCCTTCCAGCCCGGTCTCTCCGCTTGCTTACTGGTCGCCGCAGGCTGACATGGCCCCTCGGCTGAAGACCATGAAGGCTTCGCTGGACCCTCCTTGTGTCATTTGAGTGCTCTATCCGCTCTGCCTTTGGCATCGCTTGGGTGATTTGTGTTATTCACAGAACTTGTTCATCCACCCCCTAGTTTGTAACTTTTCTACCTTTGCTTTTGAACTGCTCTTTGAGCTGCTGTATCAGAATATGTTGTGGTTTCGTTCTCAGCAATGGAACCGGGGAGATGCTCCCTGTTTTTCTAAAAAAAATATTTCATATGTTATTATATATTATTTTTATTGTCATCATATATTTCACAGATACTTACATATGTAAGAAAACAATATCCCACATCTTATTAACTTATAAAAATAATTTCTTAACAAATAAAATCCTGGATTGTTTTGGCATGAAAATCCTAGTGATTGTGTACAAAAGCTTGGTAAGATTTAAGGACGAATGTAATAATATCACTTATTATTTAAATATATTTATAATAAAATGCTCAGCCCCCTTTTATTTTTTGATAACATTGCTGGCCCAACCCAACATTATAATTAGAATCAGCCTAGCAAAATCATGTATCTCGAGAAAGTGCAAATGGCCTGTAATTTTTTAGGAAATAAAATAAATGGGCCGCATGGACGCTACATTATTTGTTCACCCAGCCCAGCTAATGGCTGTAATTCAAAAAAAGAAGATCAAATTGACTGTAAATTCTACTGCGCAAAAAAAGATTGTAAATTCTGAAAAAATGGGTTGAATATGTGCCACATTTTTGGAGGCTGAAATGTGGGCCAATAGGTCGAAGCCAATGCAAGTCGTTGCCAATTTAGTCAACAAATGATTCTGACATGTTAGCCGTTGGATTTACATCCAACGACAGGCATCCATCTTCAATCTCTCGTCTTCTTCCTCCAGCGCCGCCGGGACCACCTCCCACCTCCTACTGCTAGCAGCTCTGCTTAGCACGCTTCGCTATGAAGCGCTTCTCCACCGTTGGCCAGGCCATCCCTCCACCCCTCCACACCTCCTGTTCTTCTCCACCGACCGCCGAACCACACCGCACTAGAACCAGTTAACCCTCGTACACCTCTCCGTCTGCGACTCTACTCCCGCGTCTTCCCATCTCCGGCTCGTTGCTGTCCGAGGCCTCGCCGTCGTCCACCACCTTGGATGCGCTCGGCGTGGCGTGGTCAACATGGTCAACGAACGACACCATCGGAAGTAGACTATGCGTGGAGAGGCTGACAGCTGGGTCCACGGCCGCACACAAGGAAATGCCTCCTTATTACACGCAAAATAATGATTCCTCCACCTGACATTTGGGACCCACCGGAAGGGCCTCTGTATTTCGCGAAATAAAGTGTCCCCTGCTGACATGTCGGACTCGCCAGCTATCTTCGCACGCAAGGAAGTGCCTCCTTATTACGCACAAAAAATGAATATTCCCCCTGCCAGCTGGAACCCAACATAGTGGGAGGCTGACTTGTGGGCCTACCAAGTTGATGGGGATGGAGGGCTTTGTCAACTTAGTCAATATGAATGATTCTAGCTCCTGTTACTATACGATGTTCATCCAACGGCCGTAGTGCTTCTTCAACCTCTGGTCTTCTTGCTCCAGCCGCCCAAACCAGCGTCGGTCGTGCCGCGTGCTCCTGCCTCCCGTGGCCGGCTGTGATGCCGCGGAGGCCTCATCGCCCCCTACTACTCCCACCGCTGGCTAGGCCATCCCTCTACTCACCCACACCCCCTATTAATCTGCAGCGACAACAGCCTCACACTGCAGCCGAACCAGTGAACCCTCGTACTCCTCTTCGCGTGGGCATCCACTGCCGCGTCTTCCCCGGCTCCGAGTCGTCCCCTTCCTAGTCCTCGCCATTGTCCACCGCCCTGGTGCTCTCGACGCGGCGTGGTCAACGACCGACTTCCATCGGAAGAGTACTATACGTGCAGAGGCTGACAGCTGGGTCCACGGCAACCGCAAGGAAGTGCCTCCTTATTATGCGGAAAATAATTATTCCTCCACCTGACAGCAGGGACCCACCGGATGGGCCACCAGTATTTTGCGAAAAAAATCGTTTCCCCCTGACTGCTGGGACCCACCGGACGGGCCACCGTATTTCGCAAAAAAAACGTTCCCCCCGCTGTCAGCTCGGACCCACCGGAAGTGCCTCCTTATTACGCACAAAAAAATGAATACTCCCTCGGCTAGCTGGGACCCACCTTGCTGGGAGGCTGACTTGTGGGCCTACTAAGTTGACGGGGACGAAGGGCTTTGTCAACTTAGTCAATATGAACAATTCTAGCTCCAGTGACCGTACGATGTCCATCCAACGGCCGTAGTGCTTCTTCAACCTCTGGTCTTCTTGCTCCAGCCGCCCAAAGCAGCGCTGGTCGTGCCGCATGCTCCTACCTCCCCTGGCCGGCTGTACTGCCGCAGAGGCCTCACCGCCCCCTACTATTCCCACCGCTGGCCAGGCCCTGCGGCGACGGCAGCCTCACACCATAGCCGAACCAGTGAACCCTCGTAGTCCTCTCCGCGCGGGCTTCCACTACCGCATCGTCCCCTTCCTATGCCTCGTCGTCGTCCACCGCCGTAGTGCTCTCCACGCGGCATGGTCAAAGTCGTCAAGGAACGACTTCCATCGGAAGAGTACTATACGTGGAGGCTGACAGCTGGGTCCACGACCACAACCCAGTTTTTTTGTGATTTGCCAAGCAAGTCGCTTTGTCAGGCCTGTTGGGCTACAAATCTTTCAAGATGAGGAGAGCTTTCATTCGGCTGGCCGAGAAAATGGCCCATCAGTAATGAGAAATGGGTTGTACATTTTTAAAACACATCAAACCGGCAATTAGTTTCAAATATCTTTTTTTCATTTCAGATTTTAAATTACATTAATTTTTATGCGTGGGGAATTTGTTGGATTTTATATTGATATACATTTATTTTTAAAATCAGTTTGAATGTGAGTCGAAATTTCGGGATAAAAACAGTTCGGACCGCACCGAAATATGCAAAATTTTGTATAATTTTTTAACCGTTGCCACAATATGGGCTGCAATGCTAACAAAAAGAATATGGGCTAAAAAAACCCTTAAGAATTAGCAAATGGTTGTAAATTATTAGAAATAATGGCAGATGGGTTGTATGTTGTTTTCCATAGATTTGAGGCTTTCCTAAAAAAAGGTTGACGCACAAGCACTGACTGTTGGATGTCCATCCAACGGCCGTCGTGCTTCTTCAATCTCTGCTCTTCCTGCTACAGCCGCTCAAACAAGCACCGGCGGGACTGCCTGCTCCCTCCTCCTCGCGGCCGGCTGCGCTGCCGCGCAGGCCTCACCGCCCGACCGTACTCTCATGGCTGGCCTAGCCATCCCTCTACTCACCCACACCTGCTGTTATTCTCCAGCGACGACAAACGGACCAGCAAACCCTCGTACAGTCGTACTCCCCTCCGCGTGGGAAACAACTGCCGAGTCTTCCCTGCCTCCGTGTCGTCCCCTTCCTAGGCCTTGCCGTTGTCCACTGCCCTGGTGCTCTCGGCGTAGCGTGGTCAACATGGTCAAGGAACGACTTCCATCGGACATGGACTGTATGTGGAGAGGCTGACAGCTGGGTCCATGGTGGCAGCAAGGAAGTGCCTCCTTATTACACGGAAAATAACGATTCCTCCACCTGACAGTAGGGACCCACCGAACGGGCCACCGTATTTCATGAAAAAAACGTTTCCCCACTGACTGCTGGGACCCACCAGCTACACCTTCGCACGCAAGGAAGTGCGTCCGGGCAAAAAAAAAAAACGATTCGCCCCCCTGATTGCTGGGACCCACCAGCTACATCTTCGCATGCAAGGAAGTGCGTCCGGGCAAAAAAAACAAAACGATTCGCCCCCTGACTGCTGGGACCCATCAGCTACATCTTCGCATGCAAGGTAGTGCGTCCGGGCAAAAAAAATGATTCTCCCCCTGACTGCTGGGACCCACCAGCTACATCTTCGCAAGCAAGGAAGTGCCTGACAGTCGGGACCCACCTGGTCGAAGCGTACGTGGCGTTGTCATTCTGGTCGCGAACATGTACGTACATATATACTGGTGGATGTAGAGGCACGCACGTGTCGTAGTAGAGGCGGCCAGGGTGCAAGAAAGAAAATACGGCCACGTATGTGTACATACAGGCGGGGTCTCGAACGCCTACTCGTGCATACGTATGGCGAGGGCTCGTGTACATGGCCAGGTTGGAACGGAGAAACATCGTCGTCATCGTGTTCATGGGGAGGCAACGGAATGCGTCGTGTTCATCGGGAGGCAACACGGCTGGGTCGGAACAGAATGTGTGGTCGTGTTCATCGGGAGGGCTTGGATGGAAGAGGCAATAGAAATGAGGCCTGGCATACCGCACAACAGAGGAAACGGACCTCCTACGGTCGAAACGGGGGTCCTGTTGATCGGAGGGGTGTGGCGTACCGAAAAACGGAGGAAACGGACCTCCTACGGTCGAAACGGGGGTCCTATTGATCGGGAGGGGTGTGGCGTACCACAAAACGAAGGAAACAGACTTGTGTTGGAGCACTACGGTCGAAACGGGGGTCCTGTTCATCGGGAGGGGTGTGGCGTACCGCAAAACGGGACTCCACATGATACTGTTCATCTCTACCATCGACCCCTCCAGCCTCCATGAGCTACTGTTCATCCACCGTCGACCTCCTCCAGCCTCCACGGGCTCCTCATCCAGCCTCCACCGCGCGCTACTCCACCGGCTACTGTTCAACCATCCCTCCACCGTCTACTGTTCATCCAGCCCTCCACACCACGGGGTCCTGTTCAACCACCGCTCCACGGCACCCCTCCATCGTCTACTGTTCATCCTGCCCTCCACACCACGGGGTCCTGTTCATCCACCCCTCCACGGGCACCCCTCCACCGTCTACTGTTCATCCAGCCCTCCACCACACCACGGGGTCCTGTTCATCCAGAGGCAACACCACCGCTCACTGTTCATCCAAACCCCCCCGCAACACCCACTGTTCATCCCATCGACTGACTTCAGTTAGCAGCAGTAGCCAAGGAATTGCTCGATCGGGTTTAGTTAACAGCCATCGATCGATCGCTCGGGTGCAGTAACACATAGCCTATAGTGCAATCGCTCGGGTTCAGTTAGAGCCCAACGCCTCGCTCGGGTTCAGTTAGAGCCAACGCCTCGCACACACGCACGTACGTGTACGAGAGAAACGCGCATCGCTTGGCCCCCGACCTCCCACCATAACCGGGAACTCCCCGAAATTTTCCTCCCCCTCGCTTCTACCATGGTTTTTCCGTCATGGACGGCCCAAAGAATGTCATGCAGCTGCATCTCCGGCCCGCCCAGGACGAAAAACCCATTTTTTGTCATAGAAGTAGGAGGCCACCACATCTATGATGATACCGGGTTTTTTCACAATTATCGTCATAGAAGTGTCATATGTATGACAGATTTTTTTTTCGTTCGGCCCAAAATGTCACGGATGTGTCTTTTTTGGTAGTGTAGATTGGATCCGCCAAGGTTCCGCCTCGTGCGGCGGAGTTTTGTCCCGAAAGGTTCCTTCTTATTTTTTCTCGACGAAAGACTTCATATAGAAGAAGATGGTCATCGGAGAGCCACCAGGGGGCCCACGAGGTAGGGGGGCGCGCTCTAGGGGGGCGCCCCCCACCCTCGTGAGCAAGGTGTGGGCCCCCTGGTCTTCATCTTTGGCAAGGATTTTTTATTATTTATTGTAAGGTGTTCCGTGGAGTTTCATGACTTTTGGAGTTGTGCAGAATATGTCTCTAATATTTGCTCCTTTTCCAACCCAGAATTCCAGCTGCCGGCATTCTCCCTCCTTATGTAAACCTTGGAAAATAAGAGAGAATAGCCATAAGTATTGTGACATAATGTGAAATAACATCCCATAATGCAATAAATATCGATATAAAAGCATGATGCAAAATGGACGTATCAGATCTCCTTGCGGATGGAACCCAAATAGGCGATAAACCTAGACTAGAGACTTGTGTGGTTAGTCAGGTCGTGGCCGACTCCCTCGCCAGGATTCCACTTGAAGGTTGCCGAGATACACGACGTGTACATGGTGGTAAGTGGCGGGAGCGTGTGTGAAGAAGTACACCCCTGCAGGGTTATAAATGATCTATTCGAATAGCCGCGTCCGCGGTAAAGCACTTTTGGGTTGCCTATACAGTTCATAGACAAGTGAAAGTGGATACTCTAAAACACGCAAGATAGGCATGAGTGCTATGGATGGCGTTCTCGTAGGGAGACGGGAGCGGATCCATAGTAGTGTATTGATATGGTGAATATGTGGACTCGTGTGCGCCACCTCAAAAGAGTTACTTGCAGTCATAGTTCAGGGTAGCCACAGTCAAAGCTGGCTTGATGCAGTTAAACTCCACCACCCCCTTTGTTGATACTGATGCATATGTAGCTAGTTCTGATGTAAGTATTGTTGGGTACATGTGTACTCATGTTTGCTTAATTCATGATTTTGCAGAGAGACTTCAGTCTCACTTGTAGTTCCGCGTGGACTTCGACGTTCATCTTGTTACCTCAGCTATGATCTTGTACCCTTGGGAGGGTCCTGTAGATAGTCAGGCTTCTCACCCTTTTTTCCTGTAGTTGTCTGTACTCAGACATGTTTATGCTTCCGCCTGTGTTGTTGCTTGTATGAATTGAATGCTGGGTCATCAGACCCATGTTTGTAATATCTGGTTCCTCGGAGCCTAATGAATAAATACTTTGAGTCATAGAGTTTCGTTGTGATGCCATGTTGTATTTGCACATATCAAGCATATTGTTGTATGTTATTGAAATGCTTGGTATGTATGGGATCCGACAACCTAGTTGTTTATTCTTGGTAGCCTCTCTTACCGGGAAATGTCTCCTAGTGCTTCCACTGAGCCATGGTAGCTTGCTACTGCTCCGGAACACTTAGGCTGACTGGCATGTGTCCTTCTTCGTTCCTGTGTCTGTCCCTATGGGGAAAGGTCACGCGGTGTCTACTAGAGTCCTGTTAGCTTGCTACAGCACGGATTCACTCGCTGATGACCAACACGTTCGTTGCTGGGTCATGTATGCCTGTCCCTGTAAGTTAGTGCCAGTTTGGATTCACGACTAGTCATGTCGGTCCCGGGTTCTCTGTCATATAGATGCTAGCGATACTATCATATACGTGAGCCAAAAAGCGCAAACGGTCCTGGGCCAGGTAAGGTGGCACCCGTGGGAATATTGTGCATGAGGCCGCAAAGTGATATGATGTGTTACATGCAAGATCGGCGTGACTTAGGATCGGGGTCCTGACATCCTTCTTTATATAGATGTGGGTCATCCCAAAAGTAATGTCTTAAATCATAGAAGAATTGTTTCTTTTGTTGGTATGTGAAACTAGGTAGTAAATATTTAGCAACAATGTAATTAGCATAGTCAGCATACCAAGGTGTGTTATTGGAAACATTTATTGCAGCTAGTTTCTCATCAGGAAAGCTATCATTAATAGGTTGTGGGTCATCAAGAATATTTTCAAGCCTAGACAAGTTATCAGCCACGGGGTTCTCTGCTCCTTTTCTATCAGTGATATGCAAATCAAATTCTTGTAGCAAGAGAACCCATTGAATAAGCCTAGGTTTGGCATCTTTCTTTTCCATAAGACACCTTATTGCAGCATGATCAGTGTGAACAATTACTTTTGAATCTACAATATACGATCTAACTTTATCACAAGCAAACACCACTGCTAGAAATTCTTTTTCAGTAGTAGCATAATTTCATTGAGCACTGCCTAGAGTTTTACTAGCATAACGAATAACATTCAGTATCTTATCAACACTTTGTCCTAGAACAACACCAACAGCATAATCACTAGCATCACACATAATTTCAAAAGGCAAGTTCCAGTTAGGTGGTTGAACAATAGGTGCAGAAATTAAGGCTTTCTTGAGTGTTTCGAAGGCTTCTAAACAATCATCATCAAAAACAAAAGTATTATCCTTTTGCAAAAGATTTGTAAGCGGCCTAGAAATTTTAGAAAAGTCTTTGATAAATCTCCTATAGAAACCAGCATGACCAAGGAAACTATGAATACCTTTGATATCTTTAGGACATGGCATTTTCTCAATTGCATCAACCTTAGCTTTGTCCACCTCAATAACTCTTTCAGAATTTTTATGGCCCAAAACAATGCCTTTGTTAACCATAAAGTGGCACTTCTCCCAATTCAAGACAAGATTTGTTTGCTCGCATCTCTGCAAAACTCGATCAAGAATGCTTAAACAATCATCAAAGGACTTCCCATAAATAGAAAAGTCATCCATGAAAACCTCAACAATCTTTTCACAAAAGTCAGACAATATAGCAGTCATATATCTTTGAAAGGTAGCAGGTGCATTGCATAAACCAAAAGGCATACATCTATAAGCATAAGTTCCAAAAGGACAAGTAAAAGTGGTCTTTTCTTGATCAGGTTGAGAAACATGTATTTGCGAAAAAACAGAATATCCATCAAGGAAGCAAAAATGTGTGTGCTTAGATAATCTTTCTAGCATTTGATCAATAAAAGGTAGGGGGTAATGATCTTTTCTAGTTTCTTTGTTTAATTTCCTAAAATCAATTACCATTCTATAGCGTGTGACAATTCTTTGTGGAATAAGTTCATTCTTATCATTCAGAACAACAGTAATACCTCCTTTCTTAGGGACACAATGAACATGACTTACCCATATACTATCAGCTATAGGATAGATTATACCTGCTTCTAGAAGTTTTAATATTTCCATTCTTACCACTTCTTTCATCTTCAGATTTAATCGACGTTGGTGATCAACAACGGGTTTAGCATCAGGTTCCATATTAATCTTGTGATGTCATAGAGTGGGACTAATTCCCTTAAGATCATCAAGAGTATATCCAATAGCAGCTCGGTGCTTCCTTAGAACTTTCAATAATCTTTCTTCTTCATGTGATGAAAGGTTAGCACTAATAATAACAAGATATATCTTCTTCTAATCAAGATAAGCATATTTCAGAGTGTCTGGCAATTGTTTTAATTCAAACACATGATCACCTTTAGGTGGAGGAGGACCTCCTAGAGTTTGAATAGGAAAATTGTGTTTAAGTAGAGGACATTGTTCAAAGAAAATCTTATATATTTCATTTCTTTCATGCATATGCAAATCATTTTCTTGGTCTAGCAAATATTGTTCTAAAGGATCAGTAGGGGGTACAACAATAGAAGCAAGACCAATAATTTCATCCTTACTAGGCAATTCTTTTTTATGAGGTTTGCTACTAAACTTGGAAAAATTAAACTCATGAGAGTCATCACCAAAGCTAACACCGACAGTTTGTTTCTCACAATCTATTTTAGCATTGACGATGTTCAAGAAAGGTCTACCAAAGATAATGGGACAAAAGTCATCTTGTGGGGAGCCAAGAACAAGAAAATCAGTAGGGTATTTTATTTTCCCACACAAGATTTCAACATCTCTAAGAATCCCAAGTGGTGTGATGGTGTCTCTATTAGCAAGTTCAATGGTAACATGTATGTCTTCTATTTCAGCGGGTGCTATGTCATACACAATTTATTGATATAAGGTAAAGGGAATAGCACTCATGCTAGAACCTAAGTCACATAAACCATGATAACAGTGATCTCCTATCTTAACTAAGACAACAAACATGCCAACAATGGGTTTATGTTTATCTTTTTCATTGGGTTTGGCAATTCTAGCACCTTCATCATAGAAGTAAATAACATGCCCATCTATATTATCGACTAGGAGATCCTTAACCATATCAACACTAGATTCTACCTTAATTTGTTCAGCTGGTTTAGGTGTTCTAATATAACTTTTGTTGACCATAGTTGAAACTTTAGCATGTTCCTTCATCCTAACAGGGAAAGGTGGTTTTTCAATATAAGCAGTAGGAACAACTGGATCAACATTATAAATAATAGTTTCATCTTTAGCTATTACCGGTTCTTTAATTTCTTCTTTAATAAGAGGGTGATATTTAAACCACTTCTCCTTAGGGAGATCAACATGAGTAGAAAAAGATTCACAAAAGGAGGTTACTATCTCAGAGTCAAGTCCATATTTAGTGCTAAACTTTTTAAAAGCATCGGTATTCATAAAAGATTTAACATATCAAACTTAAGCCTAATATCTGACTCTTTAACTTCATCGAGTTCCCAATCTTCAGAGTTGCGTTTAATCCTTTCCAAAAGATCCCACCGGAATTCAATAGTCTTATTCATAAAGGAACCAGTACAAGAAGTATCGAGCATGGATCGATCATCATGAGAAAGCCGAGCATAAAAATTATGAATGATAATTTCTCTAGAGAGCTCATGGTTGGGGCATGAATATAACATTGACTTAAGCCTCCCCCAAGCTAGAGCGATACTTTCCCCTTCACAAGGCCAAAAATTATATATATAATTCTGATCACGATGAACTTGATGCATAGGATATTTTTTGGTGAAACTCCAATTTCAATCGATTCCAATTCCAAGATCCAATATCATCGCATAGGCTATACCATGCCAATGCTTTTACCTTCAAAGATAAAGGGAAAACCTTCTTCTTAGCTTTACCTCCGGGTAAACATGCAAGCTTAAATAATCCACAAATTTCTTCCGCATATATCAAGTGCATATCAGGATGTTCGGTTCCATCTCCTGCATAAGGATTAGCTAGCAGTTGTTCTATCATACCCGAAGGAATTTCATATTCAATATTTTCAATAGGTGCAGTAGGTTGAGGGTGACTAATTGTGGTTCCGGTCGAGGTGAAGATACCCTGAACAAACCCCTCAAAGGATTGTTCTCTATAGTAACAAGTGACAATAAATTTCAGCATGTAGTAATAATTTTTCCTAACCAATTTCCACTTACCAAGAGCGCTTCACTCCCTAGCAACGGTGCCAGAAAAGAGCCTTGATGACCCACAAGTATATGGGATCAATTATAGTCTTTTTAATAAGTAAGAGTGTCGGACCCAACGCGGAGCAGAAAAATGACAAGTGGTTTTCAGCAAGGTAATGTCTGCAAGCGCTGAAATTGTAAGTAACAGAGTAGTTTGACTGCAAGATAATTTATAACGAGCAAATAACGATAATAGTAAAAAAGTGCAGCAAGGTAGCCCAACCCTTTTGAGACAAAGGACATATGCCAAAACGGTTTCTTATAATAAGAAAAACGTTCTTGAGAGTACACGGGAATTTCATCTAGTCACTTTCATCATGTTGGTTTGATTTGTGTTCGCTAATTTGATAATTTGATATGTGGGTGGACCGGTGCTTAGGTGCTGTTCTTACTTGAACAAACCTCATACTTATGATCAACCCCCTCGCAAGCATCCACAACTACGAGAAAAGTATTAAGAATAAGTTCTAACCATAGCATTAAAATTTTGGATCCTATCAGTCCCTTACGGAATAGCGCATAAACTATGGTTTAAGCTTCTGTCACTCTCACAACCCATCATCTAATAACTACTCCACAATGCATCCCCTAGTCCCAAATATGGTGAAGTGTCATGTAGTCGACGTTCACATGACACCACTAAGGGAATCACAACATACATACTATCAAAATATTGAACACATATCAAGTTCACATGATTACTTGCAACATGATTTCTCCTGTGACCTCAAGAACAAAAGTAACTAATCGCAAGCGATAAACATGCTCAAGATCAGATGGGTATTAAATAGCATAATGGATCTGAACATACAATCTTCCACCAAATAAACCACATAGTAATCAACTACAAGATGTAATCAACACTACTAGTCACCCACAAGCACCAATCTATAGTTCCGGTACAAAGATTGAACACAGGAGATGAACTAGGGTTTGAGAGGAGATGGTGCTATTGAAGATGTTGATGGAGATTGCCCTCCCCAAGATGGGAGAGTTGTTGGTGATGATGATGATGATTTCCCCCTCCGAGAGGGAAGTCCCCCCGGCGGAATCGCTCCACCGGAGGGCAAAAGTGCTCCTGCCCAAGTTTCGCCTTGAGACGGCGGTGCTCCATCCCAAAAGTCCTCTCCATATTTTTTTCTAGGTCAAAATGACTTATATACCAAAAGATGGGCATCGGAGGTGGGCCGATGTTGGTGTCAAAACCGGCGGATCTCGGGTAGGGGGTCCCGAACTGTGCGTCTAAGCGGATGGTAACAGGAGGCAGGGGACACAAAGTTTTACCCAGGTTCAGGCCCTCTTGATGGAGGTAAAACCCTACATCCTGCTTGATTAATATTGATGATATGGGTAGTACAAGAGTAGATCTACCACGAGATCAGAGAGGCTAAACCCTATAAGCTAGCCTATGGTATGATTGTGTGTTGTCCTACGGACTAAAACCCTCCGGTTTATATAGACACCGAAGGGGACTAGGGTTACACGAGGTCGGTTACAAAGGAGGAGATATACATATCCGTATTGCCTAGCTTGCCTTCCTTGCCAAGTAGAGTCCAATCCGGACACGAGACGAAGTCTTCAATCTTGTATCTTCATAGTCTAATAGTCCAGCCAAAGAATATAGTCCGGCTGTCCGGAGACCCCCTAATCCAGGACTCCCTCAGTAGCCCCTGAACCAGGCTTCAATGATGATGAGTCTGGCGCGCAGTGTTGTCTTCGGCATTGCAAGGCGGGTTCCTCCTCCGAATACATCATGAAAGAATTTGAACACAAGGATAGTGTCCGACCCTGCAAAATAAGTTCCACATACCACCGTAGAGAGAATAATATTTCCACAAATCTAATCTGCTGACACGTTTCGGCAACACGACATTATGCCATGGCCTGGTAATTATTCGAACCGTTTTTCTTCAACCAGCTCCACACATAACGCGAGGCGGTTTCTTGACACGTCTTGTCAAAGCAGAGACCGTGTTCCCCTAATTACGGGATTCTCATCAATACGGTCGTGGGTAACCCAACCGTATCTAGGACTCCTAGATTATAGGCAAGTCCCAAACGGCTATAGAGAGGATGCTTGATATTCACCCTCTTTAGAAAGGGACAAGGCTTTTACTTTTTCCCTCCCGTGCTCCATCAAATCCTTCCCTCGCCTCGAGTTCTAACACCCAAAGCCCAGGTCAGGTGCTTCGGACCTTCAATCATGTCCGGATCTAGCCTTCAAGGCTGGTGGATGCCCTTCTCCGTTACGGAAGAAGATATCAAGAAGTTGAGGGAGGCCAGATACCTGACCGCTGAGGTTTCGCATCGGCTGCCCGCCCGAGGGCAGGTCGTCCCTACTCCTGAGCCCAACGAAGATGTCGTGTTCATCTCCCACTTCCTCCGAGGTCTAGGCCTCACTCTGGATCCCTTCATTAGGGGGCTGATGTTTTATTACGGGCTAGATTTCCATGATCTAGCCCGGGACTCCTTTCTCCACATCTCAGCATTTATTGTTGTATGTGAGGCTTTCCTCCGCATTACCCCTCACTTCGTCCTGTGGCTCAAGACCTTTGACGTGAAGCCGAAGATGGTCGAGGGACAGCATGTAGCGTGCGGAGGCGCATTAATAAGCAAGATCTCTGGAGCTCCATGGCCAAAAGGTTCTATTCTAGAGGTGTCCGAATTATGGCAACGGGAGTGGTTTTACATCACAGCTCCCGGAAGTGCCAAGTGGGCGGCTGCCCCTGCTATCCGCTCAGGCCCTCCACCACAACTGATGTCATGGATTAGCAGAGGGCTGAGCTGGGGTCCAGCCAAGGACGTGCCCGTACTGCAGAGCCGCATTCAAGATCTCTTCGAAGGAGATTTTAGTTTGATTATGGTGATGCAAGTAATGCTGGTTCGACGAATCCAGCCATGCAAACGCCGACCCCTTCGCATGTGGGAGTTCAACCCAGAAGGACCGCGTGCTATTCAGAATTTCCTCGGCCTGATGCACGAGGAGATGTATAGATCATTCTTCGGACCCCAGATGGAGTGTCCGGATACTACCGAGGACGTGGGCTTGAGCAGCAACCGCACCGCCGACCAAGTAATCTATCCTCTAGCCGAACACATCGTCTTTCATTTATCATGACGTTATTCTGAGAAATCGTTCTTTGACCAGGACTGGATAACGAAGGCAAAGATGATCCGGTGTTCGGCCCCCCTTCCGGAAGGCTTGGAGAATCCGGTACTGGAAAAGATGCTCGAGCTAGCACCTTGCCCGGAGCCCTCACAGGAAGATAAAGGGGGGAATAAAGGAGGAGAAAGCGGGCCTCCACCGCTACCCATTCCGACCGAGGGAACGGGTGCCTCCGTGAGGGAGGATAACCAAGGGGAGGAATCTAACATTCTCTCACCCCGGGGAAGGAAGAGGACTACCCCTGAAGATCCGGAAACCAAGGTTTCCAAACGGGAGAAGAAGTTTCCACCAAAGGGTACTGCCTTGGAGGGTGCCCTTGCCGCACAAAGTACGCGCGGGGATCTGCCTTCTAACGAGCCATAAGTAATCAAAAAGTGCTTTAATAGCAAGGATATACTTACTTTACCTCTGAGGAAAATAACCGAAGCGTTTATCTTGCAGTTCAGATCTTAGCCCTTCTCAGCAGAGCTCGTCTTTGGGGGATCTTCTTCCGGAGATGATGGAGAGCGAAGCGCCTCCCCCGGACTCCCCCGCTCAAGAAGCGGGCGACCTTGAAGTGTCGTCACAGAGGGCCTCTCCGGATCCGGTGAGGCCAGAAGATAATCCTTTAGTCACTCGAAGTCCTCAGCATCCGGCTCTTGAAGAGAGCAAGCAAAAGAGTCCGGCACCGTTTGGTATGCGGTCGGACGTACTAAGGGAGCTGTTGGAGCGAGCGGCCATCTCAGAAGAACACCGTACGTTAATGGGTACGGTGATGGAAAGAATTTCGTCCTCCGAAAGCGGATTGCATGAAGCCTTTATGAGTCTACTGACAGGCTTTGAGGTACGTGATACTTTTTGATAGTACCGCACATTTTTAGGTGTGCCCTATGTAGATAGTAGCCCCTGAGACTCTGGTTGTCATCGAGAATAGCGGCGAACAGAGGATCGTAGTCCCAGGTAGTAACCAAACCACCTTTATGTACAGGTGGTGGAAACTCCGGTGGCTAGCCGGACTAATGAGTTTGCCGAACTAAAGCGGCGACTGGATGCGGCAGATGCCGACATCGAGCTTGTTAACAAGCGGCTTGACGAGGCACGGGGTAAGTAATGCTTTCTGGTGAATGTCACATAGTAAGAGCAGCATGATGCTAGTATCTTTAATATGTTGTGACTGCAGATGGAGCTGCCACCATGGAGACCCTTCGGGCGGAACTTGCCCGAGCCAAAGAACAAGCAAGGAGGAGTAATGCGGCTGCTTTGAAGGCGGCCGAAGAGTTGAGGGCCGAGAAGGCCGCGCATTGCGATAGCAAAGAGAAAATGGCCAAGATGGCTGTAAAGTTAAAAGACACTGCCGACCGTTGCCAGTTCCTTGAAGAAGAAAACCGAGTGAAGGCGACGAACCTTGAAAAGGCCACGATGACGACCAAAGACACCCGCTCTGCTATGAGAGCAAAGAAGGAGGAGCTTCATGAAGCCGGGGATATTGCGGCTGGGAAGCCCTTCATGCTGCAGAGGAAGTTCAGAGATCCACGGTATGCTCCTCTGGATCGACTGTGGAGTTCGACAGATGCATATATGGACTTGGCGGCGAGCACTGTCGATGCGGCCAAATACTTCCAAGATCAAACAGATCGTGAAGTGGACAAGCTGTTCTGGTCGCAATTGAACGTTCCAGAGCGTCCGCTTCCATTGACTGATCAGCTAGCCGAATGGGCCGAACTCAATAGGTTGTCCGGACTCGCCATGAGGTCTGTCATGGATCAGCTGTGGCCGGAGAAGCCGAAGCCGAACAGTTATTTCAGCTTAGTGCAGCAGTTCCTTGGTGCAGTGCCGCGCAGCAATGCGATGAAGAGGTCGGCGTGCATAGAAGGCTCACGGATGGCCCTTGCCCGTGTTAAAGCATACTAGGCGGAGATGGATGCTACCACTGTTGCGACGCAGGGTTCAGCCATAAGCCGAGTGGATGCCGAGCACTATTTCAAAGAGGTTCTCGAGGGTGCTCGTTTGATAGAGGCCTAGTGCTCGAAGAATATTATGTTTGAGTGACATGTATTCCCATTGTAAACACAATGTTTTTATGAAATTTATTAAGGCTGTGTTCATACTTTTTCCTGAAAGTAATATGATGCCTCCTGTGCGGCCGTTTATGTAT
Organism: Triticum aestivum; assembly: GCF_018294505.1. Taxonomy (NCBI): domain Eukaryota; kingdom Viridiplantae; phylum Streptophyta; class Magnoliopsida; order Poales; family Poaceae; genus Triticum; species Triticum aestivum. The sequence goes on from NC_057812.1 coordinate 180,762,117, forward strand.
ACATGTTTATAACCTGAAAGATTGCAGTCGTCGGCTTCAGCCCCCACGCATATAATGCGGAGGTGTTCGCAGAAGACGCGTGTTCACACTTAACCCAATGTCTTGGCCCTATTAAGGAGGTGATAGCGCAGCAAACGAGGCAACCAGACTATAATGCTTTAACACTTTCACTTAGCCATAGGAGTTTGACGGTGGGGCTACTATATAGCCCCTGGTGGCTCCGCACTCTCCCGAATTCGGGGTGCGTACATGCCTGGCCGGGAAACGGCCCTTCGTTAAGGCGGAGGAATTCTAACATTCCGATAGGTCATCGAGTGGTTGACCAGTCTCACGCTATATCATGACAGTCAGTTTTCGGCTTTCTCTACTGAGGCGCTCGTCCGGATGACCCGGGGCACAATTGCAGTCGTTCTCCTAGTGCTACCTTAGCCGATATCACGGAACATAAGGTACCAAAACATAGGAGCCGGGCAAACCCAACATTTGACCAAAGACATGATTCGGAGCTGATGCATATAAGGCCAAACTCGCGACGCCGAACACTCCCTAAGGTATTCGGTCTTTATGGTATAAACCAGGCCTAAATAGTGCCCTTTGTAAGAAGCCCCTGGTGTCCAAGTACCTGCATTATTCTGACATGGCCACATGTGAAGACGCCAACATCCTTCTCAATTATACCGAGAATCCGAGGGATGTGTATCAACAAGAGACAGTAAAAAAGGTTGACGCAGGGTCTTAATCTAAAAAGAATCCTTGGGACGGGTCCCTGCTGCACGTCTACGCCTGTGTCCGCGTTGTGCCGTATCCTGGACGGGTGTAGCACGGTGGTCATCTGTAAAAGAGAGGAACTTAGGTGAAAAGTTGTCGTGCAAAAAGGTAGGTTTTAAAGAAACCATGTAAATTTCAAGATGAGTAAAAATTGCCACTTGTCTACGCGCGTTGAGCCCTTGTATTTGTGATAGGGGTGTGGCCGTCAATCCTGTACGAATTACATATAGCTGCGCCGGACTCGTCTAACCGTGTCCGTGGTCTTGACGACCTATAGAATACTTTAGTTGGTGAGGCTGTTTTAGTGTGCTGCTGCCGAGGCAGCTGCACCCTCCTCGGCGCGCAGGGATCGCTAAATATTTCCATTTACTGTAATGATGCCACGTGGGCTGTGCATCTTAAGCGTGAGGGAAGCGTAATGCGGTATTGCATTAAAGCGAGCGAAAGCTTCACATCCAAGTAGTGCTTGATAGCCACTTTGGAACGGAGCAATGTGGAAGGTTAAATTTTCGCTACGGAAGTTATCGGGGAAGCCGAATATAACTTCTAGTAGCAGGGAGCCCGTGCAATGAGCCCCTGGGCCTGGCGTTACTCCTTTAACGGTAGTATTGCTGAGGCAAATTTTTGTTGGGTCTATCCCCATTTTGCGGATTGTGTCCTAATATATCAAGTTTAGACTGCTGCCACCGTCCATCAGGACTCGTGTGAAGTGGTATCCATCAAGTATTGGGTCTAATACCAACGGAGCCCGTCCTGCACACCGGATACTTGCTGAGTAATCCTGATGGTCAAAGGTGATCGGTTGAGACGACCAGTGGCAGGACTCAGTGGTGATAGGCCCTTGGGCATATTTCTCTGGGAGTGCCGCTTTGTTTCTCCCCTTGATCACGTGTAACACGTTTACTGTTTTGACTTCTGGTGGAAATTTCTTTTGTTCACCAGTGTCTTGCTTGAGAGGCTCATCCTCATCTTTGCTTGGTGTATCCTGCCCCTTGTGTACGGCGTTGAGCTTGCCGGACTGCTTGAAAACCCAACATTCTCCATGGGTGTGATTAGCGGGTTTACCAGGGGTGCTATGGATCTGACATATTTGGTCTAGTATTTTATTTAAGCTGGACAGTTCGTCTCTGGCGCCTTTAGAGGGCGGCTTTTGCTGCCTGGCCGAGAGCTTCTGAATCTGGCGTTTACCGCGGTGCTCTTCGGGCTGTCTTCTTTATTTCGGTGCTTATTATTTTTGCTGCGTCGTGATTTCCCATTTTCATTTCTAACTTCGGATGTACTTGGGTCGCTGGTGCTGCATCTGGCTAGCCAGCTGTCCTCACCCATGCAAAAGCGGGTCATGAGGCTTGTTAATGCTGCCATTGTTCTCGGCTTTTCTTGGCCGAGGTGTCTGGCAAGCCATTCGTTGCGGACGCTTTGCTTAAAAGCTGCCAAGGCTTCGGCGTCCAGACAATTGACTATTTGGTTCTTTTTAGTAATAAACCTGTTCCAAAGCTTTCGGACTGACTCTCCGGGCTGTTGAGTTATATGACTCGAATCTTCCGCATCCAGAGGTCGGACATAAGTCCCTTGAAAATTTGCCCGAAAAGCATCTTCGAGCTCTTCCCAGCTTCCAATGGAGTTTTCCGGGAGGCTTTTAAGCCAGTGCCGAGCTGGCCCTTGGAGCTTGAGGGGTAAGTACTTGATGGCGTGGAGATCATCTCCTCGAGCCATATGGATATGGAGGATATAGTCCTCAATCCAGACCCCAGGGTCTGTTGTTCCGTCGTAAGCCTCTATGTTTACGGGTTTGAATCCCTCTGGAAATTCATGGTCTAGCACCTCATCGGTGAAACATAGGGGGTGTGCGGCACCCCTGTATCTGGGTGTACCGCATTGTTCAGATGTTTGTTGTGTTGCATTGTATGCTGGAGCGCGCTTGCGTGGTCCGTAGATGGATCTGGTTGTGCCGTCCTTTTGATGCAAGCCCTTGCATGGATCGCGTATTGGCTTATGTGCGGTGTTGTTTGCCGCTCTATATTGGCCGTGAGGTCATCTATCCGGCCTGGTGGATGTTTTAATTTTTTGTTGCGGGGGATCTAAGGCCTCCTCATCGAATTCAGGTAGCAACTTCCGCTTCGGGTAGCTCTTGGTGGGGCAATTACCATCGTACTTCGCCGCTGTGTTGAGTACTTTACTCCATCTGATTTTAACTGTGTCTTGCGCAGCCTTGAGCCTTTGCTTCTGCTTTTTTAGACTCCTCGCGGTGGCAACGAGCCTTTGACGGGCATTCTGTTGCTCTGGGTGTTTGTCCGGTGTGATGTCGTCCGGACTATTATCTTTGACAAAATCGGGTTGTTCGGTTTGATTCTCCGTGTTGCCGTGGTCCAGTGATGGTTTACCCTGCTCTAATGCTGGGTCTGTATGATTGTTGTTTCTGCCGCGTTGGGATTTGGAGTGGAGCTTATGCCACCGCTTTGACTGCTTCTCGAGGGGACAACCCTTCGTTGCGTCCTTCTGTTCCTCGTCGTCCTTTTCTTTTGGTGTGTCCACCATGTATACGTCATGTGATGAAGTGGGCGTCCAGTGCCCTATGGGCAGTGGTTCCTGTTCGTCTCCTGCATCGTCGTCCATACCGTCGATGTCTTCAGAGTCGAAGTCGAGCATGTCGGTTAGGTCATCGATAGTGGCTACTAAGTGGGTGGTGGGTGGGCGGTGAATTTTGACGCCATCCGCATCCCAATCCTGCCGGACATAGTTCGGCCAGGATTCTCCTGACAAGGAGGGAGACCTTAATGAGTTCAGTATGTCGCCAAGGGGCGAGTGCTGAAAAATATCCGTGGAGGTAAACTCGATGATCGGTGCCCAATCGGATTCGCTAGGAACGGGCGCAGGCGGTTCGGAGTCCATGGCCGGAGATGAATCCGGTAGTTTAGCAACACGGCTCTCGTGGAGGGTAAGGTCGATGTTCGGCTTGATCGTCGATGAGGGTAAGGCCTTCGTGGCGGGGTCCATCCACCCGTCCATGGACGGCGCAACTAGCTCCGAATTGAGGGTTGGAGCGGCTGCCGGTGCGATTTCCTGAACATTGTCTGATGGTAGAGCTAAATCGTACTCATCATGATCGCGTGATGCACAAGGCAGAGGCTCGAATCCATCAAAGATTAAGTCTCCGCGGATATCGGCCATGTAGTTTAAGCTTCCAAACCTGACCTGATGGCCAGGGGCGTAGCTTTCAATCTGCTCCAGATGGCCAAGCGAATTGGTCCGCAGTGTAAAGCCGCCAAATACAAAAATTTATCCGGGGAGAAAAGTCTCACCCTGGACTGCATCGCTAACGATGATCGAAGGAGCCATCAAGCCTGATGGCGACAACACAGAGGAACTCTCAATGAAAGCACCAATGGCGGTGTCAAAACCAGCGGATCTCGGGTAGGGGGTCCCGAACTATGCGTCTAGGCGGATGGTAACAGGAGGCAGGGGACACGAAGTTTTACCCAGGTTCGGGCCCTCTTGATGGAGGTAAAACCCTACGTCCTGCTTGATTAATATTGATGATATGGGTAGTACAAGAGTAGATCTACCACGAGATCAGAGAGGCTAAACCCTAGAAGCTAGCCTATGGTATGATTGTGTGTTGTCCTACGGACTAAAACCCTCCAGTTTATATAGACACCGAAGGGGACTAGGGTTACACGAGGTCGGTTACAAAGGAGGAGATATACATATTCGTATTGCCTAGCTTGCCTTCCACGCCAAGTAGAGTCCCATCCGGACACGAGACAAAGTCTTCAATCTTGTATCTTCATAGTCTAATAGTCCGGCTGTCCGGAGACCCCCTAATCCAGGGCTCCCTCAGCCAAGGAGGGCACAACCCACCGGGGTGCGCTTGGGCTCCCCGGCGCGCCCAGGTGGGTTGTGCCCACCTGGTGGGCCCCCTTTGGTACTTATTGGCTCCAGTAATTCTCTTTTATTCCATAAAAATACTTCCTGAAGTTTTAGCTCATTTGGAGTTGTGTAGAATAGGTAGCTTGACGTAGCTTTTTCAAGTCCATATTTCCTGTTGCTGGAATTCTCCCTCTTTGTGTGAACCTTGCATATTATGATAGAAAAAGGCATTAGAATTACTCCAAAAAGCATTATTATGCATAAAAACATCATAAATAATAGTGTGAAAACATGATGCAAAATGGACGTATCAAACCCTAACCCCTCCTCCGAGGAATTTGCTGGAGACTCAACATTGATGGAACTTAGTGGAGTCCCGAGCAATACCCTCGAATGAGTTGGGTTCTTGCTAAAAGGAAAATATTCAAACCTGCTATTTTGGCAGGATATGATTCTTCCATTTCTGCCATTTTTGATAATCGAGTTACAAATTGTTCAAACAACAGAATGGTATGGTTTTCTCTTGATATGTTGGGACTAACTGCAGGTCTAGTTCACCTAAGAAGCAAATCTAGGTGAAGAAGTGCATTGTTGCAAATCTATCAGTCACTGCTAACTTGAATATGCAGAGTAATTATCTTCGAGACAATGCTTATCATTCGCATAATGGCGTAGGAAAATTCTCAGTTGGGTATCAATCAAACCTTCGACAGAAGGAGTACATGTGCACCTCCTCAAATCATTATACTCATATCTATGGAAATAACTTCAATGCATATATATTCATATGATTACTCTCGAGGTGCACATGTGTTTTACAGATCCCTACGAAAGAATGTTCCTGCTCAGATGAAGAAAATGAGATCCTCGTTGCCCACACAAGTGTGGGTTGCGAAAAAGAACTAACCCTTTCTTGTAGATGTTATCTCAGGGATTTTTCTCGTCCATCTATTATCCTGAGATCTATTGTTGGTGTTATTTCATTGTGTTTTCATTCGTCTCTTTGTTTTTCGTTGTGTTTGTGTTTTGTTCAAACATCAACGCACTCAGAGCTCCATGGTTTTTGTGTTCATGTTTTCTCTCATCTAGCTGCGTGTTTTGTTTCGGACCCTGTTATCCCTCTATTCTTCGTCATCCAATCCTTTCATGTCCATCATAAACATGCAATTTGATCTGAAGAAGATTTCAATCCGACGTCCTTGGTCGCGAATGAAATCAACTTCGAAATTTGATCTGTTTTGGCGCTTGCCCTTCTTAAAACCTTTCGACATTCTGTTCAGTTTCCAAGATTTTTGCAGGAAACGTTTGACACATGCCCATGATCTCATAATTGTGATCTCGTACATTGAATGTGGAACATCCCGTGCTTTTCGGCCGTAGTTCTCGGAAGAGGTGGGTCCACCTATGGGTTATAAATACCCCTCCCCATCTCTTCTTCCTCAGTTCATCTGCAAACCCTCCCCCGTTCTCCTCCCGAGCCCGAGCTCGAAGCAACGCCATCGACGTGCCTTGCCGTGCAACTTTGGTGAAGCCTCACCGAGGGAGTCCTGGATTAGAGGGTCTCCGGACAGCCGGACTATATCCTTTGGCCGGATTGTTGGACTATGAAGATACAAGATTGAAGACTTTGTCCCGTGTCCGGATGGGACTCTCCTTGGCATGGAAGGCAAGCTTGGTAATACAGATATGTAGATCTCCTCCCTTGTAACCGACTTTGTGTAACCCTAGCCCCCTCCATTGTTTATATAAACCGGAGGGTTTAGTCTGTAGGACAACAGACAATCATACCATAGGCTAGCTTCTAGGGTTTAGCCTCTATGATCTCGTGGTAGATCAACTCTTGTAATACTCATATCATCAAGATCAATCAAGCAAGACATAGGGTATTACCTCCATCGGGAGGGGCCGAACCTGGGTAAACATCGTGTCCCCCGCCTCCTGTTACCATCCGCCTTAGACGCATAGTTCGGGCCCCCCTACCCGAGATCCGCCGTTTTTGACACCGACATTGGTGCTTTCATTGAGAGTTCCACTGTGTCATCATCATAAGGAGGGATGGCTCATCTCGTTGTCAAGAACAACATCACCTCTGGGGAGCCCTGGCTGCAGGACAAACTCTCCGACTAGGCGGTTTCGTCATGACCGCCCGCTCGGCCGCTGCGCCGACGATGACTTCTCGGGTCATCGAAAATAGCCACCACATCGGCTTGAAATTCACCGAACAGATGGATCCAATGGAGCTCTCCTCTTTGAACGAGCTCTTCGATCGCATCGCCGCTCTGGGAGTCGCTACGGACTACGATCGGATTGGGCTTAAACCCGACCAAAGGGAGATTAACTCTCCGCCGGTCACCCATCAGATAGCGGTGGTGGAGGAGCATTGCGGCGATTCTCCCTCTATCTTGAGGACGGACTATGTCCGGATTCCCAAGCTCTCCGAGCCGGATACCCACCCACGGGAGGACATCGCCCTAACCCTGAACGTAGAATCAGGCTGCATGCCGAACCTGCGGGGCAACATCCCGGAGCCCGAACTTCCAAGATCGGAAACTCCCCCGGCCCGGGGTCTCAGATTGGGTCAAGGTCTGGACTTAAATCCACCCACCCACCCAGATATAAACGATCTTTCCCACATTAGGCAAGAGCCCCAAGAGACAGTACATCACTATTGGGCCAGATTCCCCCTTGTAATGAACAAGGTCAAGGACTGTCGCGAGGAAGACACAATTTCGTTCTTTTGCAACAATTTCACAGACAAGGGAATCCTCAATGCCACAAGTCGCCGTGACATAGCACACTTCGCTGACTTGGCGGCCATAGTACGGAAGTACTGTGCGATGGAAAGCGCCTGGAAAACCCAAACAAAATTTTGGGATAAACCGGCTCTGACAAAACCCCCAGTTCGAACTAAATGGGTGCACTCTCATAAGTCGCCCGACTCAATTACAAAGAAGCAAAAGCCCACTACAGGGCATGGAACCGTATTGGAGGGATGGCTTAACGGGCCATGCAAAATTCATAGTACAGCGGATACCATGCCAACACACAGCCTTAGAGCATGTTGGGTACTCTGGCAGGTGGCCAAGAGCGGTGAGGATCTCCTCATCCAAAACACCGCAGAGCACCATCCCGTGGATAACAATACAGTATTGACAGTCTTCGAGACCTTCGCCTCAAATAATAGGCGTAAGCGAGCACTCCGCAGCCTTGCCGAAGTCTGCCACATGGCAGCAATAAATCCATGGAGCGACACGGCTATCACCTTCAATGGCAGTGACGAACCTAAATTTCGAACAGCCTGAGCACCAGCCGCCTTGGTCACCAGTCCAATTGTGGACGACTTTTGGCTTACTAAAGTGCTCATGGACGGCGGTAGAGGATTAAACCTCATTTATGAGGAGACTCTTCAAAAAATGGAAATAGACAAAAACCGCATTGAGCAAAGCAGCACGACCTTCCGAGGAATCATCCCCAGTCAGGAGGCACGTTGCATTGGGAAAATCACACTAGATGTGGTATTCGGCACTCCGGAGAATTACATGTCCGAAGAAATTACATTCCAAGTGGACCCGTTCAGTAGCGGATACCACACCCTTCTAGGGCGGGAGGCATTCACGATCTTCCAAGCCATACCCCATTACGGGTACATGAAGCTCAAAATGCTCGGGCCCAATGGAATCATCACTCTAGCTAGTGATCCGGACATAGCACTCCACGCCGAGAACAAAACATCCGCACTGGCCCTCGAGGCTTTATCCGAAGCCCTTGCGACGGAGGAATTAACTGCACTGCGCTCCACAATGGACATGGACGACGTGATACTCGACAAAAGATCCAAGTCCACCTCTTTTAAACCAGCGGATGAAATAGTCAAATTCCAAGTCCATCCAACGGACCCCACAAAAACAACATCCATTGGGGCACAGTTAAACCCCGCTGTAGACGCCGCACTATGGGAGTTCCTGCACGAGAATTGGGACTTATTCGCCTGGCATCCTTTAGACATGCCAAGAATCCCACGCAGTTTGGCTGAGCATAGCCTTAAAATTCTAAAGGGATTCAAGCCGGTCAAGCAGACTCTTCGGTGTTTCTCCAAACCTAAGCGACAAGCCAAGGGAGAGGAGCTAGCCAAGTTACTGGAGGCCGGATTCATTAGAGAAATAAAACATCCGAACTGGCTAGCAAACCTGGTAATGGTACCAAAGAAGGACAAATCCTGGCGCCTATGCATCGACTTCAAGGACCTTAATAAGGCTAGCCCAAAGGATCCCTTCCCCTCCCTCGCATCGATCAAATTATCGATGCCACCGCAGGATACGATTCATTGTGCTTCCTCGACGCATACTCCGGCTACCACCAAATTAAGATGGCGGAGTTCGATCAAGCCGCTACGACATTTATCACTCCATACGGCCCCTTCTGTTTTAATACAATGCCCTTCGGGCTCAAAAACGCCGGCGCAACATATCAACGCATGATTCAGACATGTCTGGAAAAGCATATCGGCAAAATAGTGGAGGCATACGTAGACGACGTGGTCGTTAAAACTAGACACGTCGACTCCTTAATAGACAACTTGAGGCTCACATTCAACAATCTCCGAACATACAACATTAAGCTCAATCCGGAAAAATGCGTTTTTGGTGTACCCACCGAAAAGCTGCTTGGCTTCATCATCTCCAGTAGAGGAATTGAAGCAAATCCGGCTAAAATCCGAGCTCTGTCGGAGTTGGCTATCCCAACTGACCTGAAGAAAATCTAGAAGTTAACTAGATGTGTGGCAGCCTTAAGCCGCTTTATCTCCCGATTAGGAGAAAAAGCACTCCCCCTTTATCGCCTTCTTCGGCGCACCAAACACTTTGAGTGGACGGACGCAGCCACAGCCGGATTGGAAGAAATAAAAGCCATCCTGGCCACCAACCCAATCTTGGCCGCGCCAAATGTTGGCGAACCAATGCTGTTATATATAGCGGCCACTCACCAAGTTGTAAGCGCAGTGCTCATCATCGAACGAGAGACGGACGGACATAAATTCCCACTTCAAAAGTCGGTATATTATGTATCCGGTGTCCTCACTCCATGCAAATCACGGTACCCACATTATCAAAAGATAGCATATGCGGTATTCATGGCATCCCGAAAATTACGACACTACTTTCAAGAGTGTTCAATTACGGTGGCCTCAGAAGTACCACTCAACGACATAATAAACAACCGCAATGCCACGGGCCGGATTGCCAAATGGGCTATCGAGCTCCTCCCATTCGACATAACATATAAACCACGACGAGCCATTATGTCACAAGTACTGGTCGATTTCGTCGCCGAGTGGACAGTAGCCAAACTCCCTAAAGAGTACGGCGCGTACTCCAATTGGATCATGCACTTTGACGGCTCTAAAATGCTGGCTGGTCTGGGGGCTGGCGTCGTCCTGACATCCCCCTATAGAGGTACAGTCCAATACATACTCCAAATACTATACACAGGCTCCAACAACGCAGCCGAATACGAGGCCCTATTACATGGTCTCCGGATGGCAGTTTCCATGGGCATCCAACGCGTGGAGGTGCATGGGGACTCGAACCTCGCAATATCAAATAAATGGAGACTTCGATGCCAAGGATCCGAAAATGGCGGCATATCGCAATGCCATCCTCAAAATGTCAGCTCGATTTGAGGGGCTTGAATTCCACCATGTGGCTCGGGAACACAATCAGGCGGTGGATATCCTCGCCCGTATCGGCGCTAAGCGCGATTCTGTCCCCCCTAACATCTTCTTGGAAAGGCTGTTTAAGCCATCCGTGGTATGGGAAGGGGACACCGGTAAACATAGTCCGGACCCGGCCACAACACCAGATACCGAACACTCTGACACAATCGGCGGCTTTGCCATCGAAATAACACCTTCAGCCCATGTGATAATGGCCGTCATTGCCCCGTGGACAAAACCATTCCTGGCCTACCTAACCAGGCAGGAACTACCTGAGGACCAAAATGAGGCACACTGCATAGTGCCCCGATCTAAAGCCTACAAGGTCCACGAGGGAGAGCTTTATAAGAAAACCACTACCGGGGTCCTTCAAAGGTGCATCTTCGAAGAGGAAGGGCGGAAGCTTTTTGCAGAAATCCATGCTGGACTAGGCGGCCACCATGCCGCAGCACGGGCCCTTGTAAGCAAGGCCTTCCGTACAGGTTTCTATTGGCCGACGGCCCGAGCAGATGCACAGTATCTGGTCCAACATTGCGTCGGTTGCCAGCTTTTTGCAAAGCAAAGCCATATGCCGCCTACCGCTCTCCAAACAATCCCCATTACCTGGCCCTTTGTGGTCTGGGGGCTCGATATGGTCGGACACCTTAAAGGGGGAACACATAAGAAAAAGTACCTACTGGTCATGGTGGATAAATTCACCAAATGGATAGAAGCCAAACCCGTTAAAACGGCTGAATTCGGACCGGTGATAGACTTCATATCTGGGGTTGTACACCGTTATGGCATCCCCCACAGCATCATCACTAACAATGGCACGAACTTTACAGCCGATGAGGTAAAACTTTGGTGCAGCAACACGGGCATCAAGGTCGATTATGCTTCTGTCTATCACCCGCAAACTAACGGTCAAGTCGAGCGAGCAAATGGTCTTATCATGAGCGGCATCAAACCCAAATTAGTGCGGTCCTTAAAGGAATCAAACACACACTGGGTAGAGGAGCTCGACTCCGTACTATGGGGGCTGCGGACCACGTCGAATCACACTACCGTATACACACCGTTTTTATGGTGTACGGCGTAGAGGCGGTTCTGCCTTGCGACATAATTCATGACTCACCTCGAGTGCGCATGTACGAAGAAAAAGAGGCTGAGCTCGATCAGCAGGACAGTTTGGACGCCCTGGAGGAGGAGCACGACGTGGCACAAGCCCGTTCCGCATTCTATCAGCAACATGCTCGAAGGTATCAAAGCAGAGAAGTTCGGGCCTAAACCTATAACGTTGGAGAACTAGTTCTACGCCTGCCGGAGAAGAAAAAGAACAAGCTCAAGCCCAAATGGGAAGGTCCCTTCATTATTGACCCTGTTCTGACCGGTGGAGCGTACCGTCTGCGGGATGCATCGGACAATCGACTTGAGCCAAACCCATGGAATGCAGCCAGGCTCCGAAGATTCTACGCCTAGTGCCGGACTCTATGTTCGTCTCCTTACCTCCGTCAATTTTTTGCATATCAATTATCTGTCTTTTCTCTCTTTCTCTCTTCTTTTTTCTTCTCCTCAAGGCCTTAAAAGGCTAACTTGTGTCTTGGTTACACAATCTTGATACGCTAACCATGCTCATTATACTTGGGGGCTTCTTATAAAGAAGCTTAATATAACTATTTTTCTAGGCTTTATGCCCCACACATGTGTCATTCTTCCACAAGTACCTTTTTTCGCCATTATATGCATGGATATGACTTAAGTTTTGTCCAAGATGGGTTGCCTGGCTCTTGTATTTATGCCCTACGTTCCCGTTAATTTGGCTAGGGAATAAGGGGAGCACCTCTACGATTGTTACTGCTGAGTCAGTCGGATGTGTACCTCAGACTGGGTGAAGCCGAAAGCTAGCGTTATTAAGGGAATATTCGGTTGGTGAACAAAAGATGACTTTTATTTATTTTGATACATGCCCCCAGATGTTATAGCCTGCGTCTCCTTTCGCAGTTCGGACATGCACATTAGGGCATGCGCACCCAGGGAAAGGAACCCTTAACGGAACTATTCTCCCTGGAAGATGTTTCTTACTATCCATGTAATATAACATAGCTAGTTGGGTACTTGTCTGTTCAAGCACTTATGACCCCTACGCCTGGTTTCCACGCATACCCCGGTTTTTACATAACCGAGCGGGTATTCAGATACACTCCGGACTATCGGGTCGAGAGGTCGAAGCGAAAAGGTCCGCCATGACAAATGATTTACAATCCGGCTAGGGACATTATATATGTCACCTAAAGTACACAGTCACTTAGACTGATTAAATTCTTCTTCTATACCATCAAACATGTTGTCTAGCCTACAATCCTATCGAGAATACTTTGCGGCTAATTCTACTTGGTCATACACCAAACCGACGGGGATCTCTTTCCCATCAGGCCCCACAGGTCCGACCTCGGCCATGTGGTTTTGGGTCAGCTTTGGTATATCGCGTCTTCACCATGGCCTAGGCTTCCCTTGCACCTTGTCGGCAGGCTGATATCTTCCATAATCGGAAGCGCCGCCGCGCTCCCTTGAGCTTCTCTATAAGCTCCCCCATGCCTCCTGGCAGGGAGGTGGATGACCACAAGGCTTGGGCAATACCCTGCATCACCCGCCGAACTTGTTCGTGCAGTTGTGAGAGCTCTGGTAGAGGATCACCCGTAGACCCGGGCATCTCCTCCGCAGGACGACCCGTCAGCATACCTGCAGACGTAACTCTGTTAGCCGGCTTCTTCGCCGAACTCTTTCAATAGTTCGTTCAAGCACTTACTGAAAATGCCACATCAAAGCCGCTTATTCTCCTTCACGGAGTCCGCCAGCTGGGCTCGGACATCTTTCAGTTCCACGCCCAGCTGGATATTGGCGTCCTGGAGATTATTTTTCTCCTGCTTGACCCGCGTAAGCACGTGCTCGCCAGCATTTAGCTGTCGATTAGCATGTTGCGCATCCACCGGCACGACCTCCGGATTCACTCCGGAGTCATCTGCAACATCTATTGTTAGATTTGCATGCACATCACATACTATCTGGTACCTGTCATTCTTTGAAATGAAAACAAGTGTTACCAGAGGGGCCCTTCTCGGACTCCTTCAACGCAGCCACCGCGGCCCGTAGCTGGGCTTTGCACTCTTCCAGCTCTTGAGACAATTGGGTATTCTTCTCTGTAAGAACCTGCATAAATAATGATCCTTAAATCAGTTGTGTCAACTGTTTCAAGTCTCAGGGGCTACTGATGTATATAATCGTCAGATTTTCTTACCCGTATATCCTTTACATACTGGTTCGTGGCTCTGGCAAGACCATCTTGAGCAGCACGGATGTACGCATCTCCTGAGTTTAAGGCATCGAACGCCTCTTGGGAGAAACAAGCGTCACGGAGTACGGCCCGGCGACGCCAGTGATTCATGGCACTCTCCACTTCAGAATTTGTAGCGGATAGTCTATCCGCATCCTTTGTAGGAGGAGCATCCGGCGTTCGCCCCGTGTTAGCTTCCGCCTCTATGTTCGGCCCTGCAGCCCGACTAGTGGAGGCGTGATCGGCAACCTCTCCGGATATAGTCCGGCGAGCGTTTTTCCTACTAGGAAACAGGGACATCATTATATTTTAAGAAAGACGACAACCACGGAGCAAGGTTTTGTATCATACCTCTGCGCCAGTGTCTCAGTCCTGACCACCTTCCTTTTTGGCCTACCGGGCTTCAGTGTCCCTTGCTGGCAAGTCACTGCGGGTTCGGCATGGCGTCCCAAGGGCCTTCATTGTAAAACACCATATGTGCATGGTAGATGAAGTGCATAAAAGGGGATCCTTCTCGGAAGTTGGGACTCCGGTTTTTCTTACATGCGATGCAGGAAGTAGCCCAGGATAGTCGGCTATGATGGCCACCATGGCATCATCGCAGCTCAATTGATAGAATGTCCTGTCGATCAGCTCCACAAATATGTCCGGATCCTCTTCGAGTCCGGGATCGAGGGCCCGGTCAGGGTCCTCCGGTTGTGGAGGTGGACTGTTGACCTCCCTTACAGCTTTTCGCAGTTCCTGCCATGAAATGGCAAGGTGAGTATTTACGACGAAGAATGCGGGAAGGTTGTGAGTAAAAAGTGACAGCTCACCCAGCTTGGAGGGTTGTACATGGAGAATCCATCCCGTGGCTTAATACGGATGAACTCCTCTTCCTCTCCCTTGAACAAAGCGGACATAATTTTTGCTAGAGCAGCAGCTGAGTCCGGTCCCTTACGCCCGCAGCGGGTGGCATCATCTTCCCCGTTAAAGCGCCACATGGGGTGCCCTCGATATTGAAGTGGCCGCACCCCCCACATTATACATATTGAGATAACCTCGATTATTGTCAATCCTGATTGAGCCAACGCTTTTATCCGGCCCATCAGGTAAAGGACTTCTCCGTTATCTTCCTCCTGAGGGCTCCGTGGGCGCCAGCTTCGGCGTTTCTTCAAAGGGGCATTGTCGAACTCGGGAAGACCCATCTGAATAGGATCTGGAAGGGGGACATCCTCCATGTAAAACCACTCCGAAGGCCAGTCTTCGGACGTCTTCTTCGGGGTACCGGACAGGTATCCGGTCCCGGCGATGCGCCACATTTTGGCTCCGCCCACTTGATATATTGACCCCTCCTATGTACGGGGCACAAGGCAGAATAGCCTCTTCCACATCTCAAAATGAGCTTCGCAGCCCAGAAACAGCTCACAAAGGGCAACATAACCAGCGATGTGTAATATCGAAGCGGGGGTGAAATTATGCAACTGGAGGCCGTAAAACTCCAAGAGCCCGCGGAGGAACGGATGGATTGGAAATCCAAGTCCCCTTAGTAGATAAGGGATAAGGCATACCCGCTCCCCCTTGGAGGGATTGGGGAAGCTCTCCACTTGCTCCCCGCCATTATAGGTGGCGAGCCCGGCTCGAACGGGGACCATATATGCTGGAGGGAGAAATCCCTGGGTCTGTAACTCTACTAATTGGTTGTGCGGGACAGAACATTTCTCCCAATCACCGGGCTTAGGGTTACGGGAGCGGGAGGAGGAGCTGCGATGGCCGGCCATGTTGGAATGGACTTTTCCGAGTGAGCTCCGATGGATACTCGTCGTGGGAGGATGGTGTGGTTTGGATCTAAGAATCTTCGTCTCTTTAATACACAGTTTACTTACATGGCTAGGGTGGCGAATGTAAAAATTCCCTGGCTCTTCGCATTCGCTCGACACGTGGAAGATAGCCCTTATTGGGCACAGAAGCCAAGAAGTGCAACATTTATGGAGAGCCGGACACTACTCAGCAGATATTCAGAATTTGGAGAAGAACCCGCCTTGCAATGCCGAAGACAATCTACGTGCCGGACTCATCGTCATTGAAGCCTGGTTCGGGGGCTACTGAGGGAGTCCTGGATTAGGGGGTCTCTGGACAGCCGGACTATATCCTTTGGCCGGACTGTTGGACTGCGAAGATACAAGATTGAAGACTTCATCCCGTGTCCGGATGGGACTCTCCTTGCCGTGGAAGTCAAGCTTGGTAATACGGATATATAGATCTCCTCCCTTGTAACCAACTTTGTGTAACCCTAGCCCCCTCTGGTGTCTATATAAACCGGAGGGTTTAGTCCGTAGGACAACAGACAATCATACCATAGGCTAGCTTCTAGGGTTTAGCCTCTATGATCTCGTGGTAGATCAACTCTTGTAATAATCATATCATCAAGATCCATCAAGCAGGACATAGGGTATTACCTCTATCGAGAGGGCCCGAACCTGGGTAAACATCGTGTCCCCCGCTTCCTGTTACCATCCGCCTTAGACGCACAGTTCGGGACCCCCTACACGAGATCCGCCGGTTTTGACACCGACACTCACCGTCATTGGTCATGCCAGTGTGGTACATCCTCTTCTCTGTATTGCCGTAGTTGATTTGTGCTGCCAAGTTAGGGCGCATAGATCTGGAACTAGCCCTGTCCACTTCTCTATTCTAGGCATGTTCTTATCGACGCCATTTTCCTTGTTTTATTCCCTTGCGGTAGATCTTTAGGGTTCTCTAAGTTGTGACCGATGCGGTTTGTAGCTTTGCCTTGTACTAGTTATCTCAGATCCAGGGTTCATGTGTATTATTTCGAAGGATTAGATAAATTATTACTCTACCTTATGGTATGTTGCAATTCTATCGATGATATCTTCCAAGATATATGCCATGGATTCCTTTGATCCTTTCGAAAAACTAGCTATTTTCAGTCAAAATGCTTATGTGCATGTTTGTGACCCTATCCTGTTTTTCCCTTGCATCTATTCTTTTTCACAAGATTGGCCATGGCTCAAAGTTCGGAAGAGCAGTCTAGGTCAGAAGGAGAAATACCTCAGCTACCGCATGTGGCTGAACGTGTGAAGCTGATTGGTGAAAGAAAAACATCTAAGCAACCAAAGATACCGAAGAAGAAATCCGAGTCAGAATCAGATGAAGAAGATGATGATATTCCCTAGGCTCATAGCCAGCCTGAGGATGAACAGATCACCGATGCAAAGACTAGATTTTCTGATGGAAATCCCAAGAACGGTGGTCGTGGCACAGAGAGGAACACCACTACAGAGATGTCTGAACCTGAAGGATATAAAACTCCACCTACAGTTGAAACTACATCCAAGGGAAATAACATGCTGCAAAGGATTCGCCATCACTGGGACAAGAAATGGTTCAATCATGAGAATGTCCAAAGGAAATATCAAATCTTTTTTGCATCCACTCCACCCTCAAATGACTGCATCACTGAGGGCTTCCTTGGTCCAGATGATGAAAAAGTCAGGCTGCCTCCAACTAAAGATGCCCATCCTGATGCCCTCAAGAAAATAGATTATTTTCTCGAAGAAGTGGAAAAGAGAGCAAAAGGCCAAGTCCAAGTGTGAAGCCAAGGCAGCAAAGAAGAATCAAGTGGAAGAGAGAAACGTCGAGCTAACCCAGCAAGACGTACAAAAGAAGAAAGAACGTGCCTCTACTCAGAAGGAAAGCAAAGCAAGGAAGTCAGTTTCCCCTCGAGCTTCCCGAAAGAAATTAGTTGCCAAAAAATCCAAGAAGGCAGCTTCTGCCTCGTCTGATGAGTCCTTCGATGAAGATGTTCCCGATGAAATGCCAATGTATGATCAACGAGCTCTTCTTGACAAGCCATATCAAACTCCCCCACCAGCGAAAGTTTCACCTCTGTTGAGAATGTCACCAAGGATTGCATATGCCCCAGTTGCAGATAAACCATCGGGCTCTGCTGCCCCGTCTGCGAAGAGAAAGCTGCTGCGCGAAGAAAGAGCTTCTACTTCTGTCAAGAAAGCCAAATCAAGTGTTCTTGCTCCCATAGAGGAACTAAAGTATGACTTCGATCTTATGATTGATCTTATTGAAAGTGCTGCATACGATGCAAAATCAGCTGATTTGAGCAATTTGGGTCTTCCTGATGATGTTACTAGGCTGGTAGCAAAATGTTGGCTAAGCTGGGAGAGATTACCAAGGAGCTAAACCAAGCTATCAAGGATAAGAAAACTCTCAAGCAAATGAGGAGAGATGCATGCACCGAATCTGAAAGAAAGAGTCCGAAGAAGGAAATACTTGAGCTCACAAAAGCCCTCACTGTTATGAGGAATAATAATATTGAGTGGCATTCACGGCTAAAGATGGTTGTTTCTTAGCTGTGTGACCGAAGGAATGATGAGATTGTACATCAAGAAGATCTTGCTCGATGAAGAATAAAACAAGAGAAGCGTCAGAAACCAAAGGCAAGAGCCAACAAATCAAACACAATCATAGATCCCCGTATTCAGAATGTTGCAAATGATGCGCCTATCGACTCAAGTGCTCCTCTACAATAGATACCACCGTCCCCTCATCACGAGGATGATCCCATGTAACAAGCTGATCCTGCGGTAGTTATCATTCCTACCTTAGTTGCTCAGGAAATTGATGAGGTGGATATCTTTTCTGAACAAGACTGACGAGGAATGATGAGATTGAACGTCAAGCAGATCTTGCTCGATGAAGAATAAAACAAGAGAAGCGTCAGAAATCAAAGGCAAGAGCCAACAAATCAAACACAATCATAGATCCCCGTATTCAGAATGTTGCAAATGATGCGCCTATCGACTCAAGTGCTCCTCTACAATAGATACCACCGTCCCCTCATCACGAGGATGATCCCATGTAACAAGCTGATCCTGCGGTAGTTATCATTCCTACCTTAGTTGCTCAGGAAACTGATGTGGTGGATATCTTTTCTGAACAAGACTAATGAGGAAATTCTCCTAACCGAGCAGCAAGCCCCAGAATAGAAAATTGATGAAGAGATTGAGGTGAGAAGGTAGTTTCATCGCCTGTGAAGGAAATGCAAGTTGAGCCCTCCAGATCCAACAAGGAGGATGACAAAGTTGAGGGGGAGCTAAATGCTTCTCGCGAGAATACCACCCCGGTCACCTCATCTGTTGCCCCTACCACTACAAAAAAACACTTCCGTGATGATACGTGTTTGTCATAGTAGGTCACGTTTTTGTCATGCATGTACATCCATGGAAATTTTATGACAGAATCAAGATAGTCATACATGTGCCGTCGTAGAAGTGTTCCATGACATTACCAAAATTATCATCACGGAAGTGTCCACTTCCATGACGATAAATCGCGCGTCACAGAAGTGCTTTCATCAAGGGTGACCGACATGTGGCATCCACCGTAACAGAACAGCGTTAAGTTATCGGGTCCGGTTTTGGATCCGATAACCCGTTAACAGCCCCGACCAATAGGGATTTTCCACATGTAAAATCATCATTGGCTGGAGGAAACACGTGTCGGCTCACCGTTGGGACAGATGTCATCCACTCATTGGACCCAAAGCACCTATGATACGTCGACACGTGGCACGGCCCAATAGAGGCCCATTCTTGTGAAAAGGCCGGCCCATTTGACTTGGTCAAAAGGTGGCTGGCCGGCCCACGACAAGCCTGTTAATGGCCTGTTCACATATAGCCCATTTACAGCCCGCTAACCGAGGGCCCGTTTACGGCCTCTCCGAATTAGGCCCAGTAGCGCCATCTGGGCCATCCAATATAATTCTAGCCCGTTTTAACTTCCAGCCCGTGTATGGCCCATGACGTATTTCGGCCCATATGAGGCCCTTAGTAACCCTCGACCCATTAACGACCCGTGGTAAAACTGGCCCGTAATGAATAGTGTATCACTTTATACCCATTAACGGCCCATTATTCCGTTGGGTCATTTCCAGCCCATCTTATCTTTTGGCCTTCTCAGGGCCCATTTATTCTTGGGCTCATTTCTAGCATTCGTTTACTTTCGGCCTGTTACTGTCATTTTCTGCTTGTGGGCCAAATTCAGCCCGTGGTTACAGTCGGCCCGTTTGTGGCCTGTTAATACATTGGGCCATTTTCATAGCGTCATCAAATACGACCGATTAACGACGGCCCATTATGGTCAGCCCATGATCGGACTATTTCAACTCTAGCCCATTTACGGCCATAATGTGGTCTGTTATTGGCCCATGTTTGGCCAACCGATCATATGGCCCGTAGAAGGCCCATTGATGATACGGCCCGTAGAAGGCCCATTGTGTCGATGACCCGTATAAGGCCCATTGTTTCTACGCCCCGTAGAAGGCCCATTGTTTCTAAGGCCCTTAGAAGGCCCATTGTTTCTACGGCCCATAGGAGGCCCATGTTAACTACAGTAAATATGTAGCCCATGGTTAATGTGGCCTAGTTTTAAACAATAGGTTATTGCGGCCACTAGCAAACCGTGGAAAAAGAACTGCACTGATTACAAGAAAACAAATAAACAAGACAATAAGGAAATAAATGAGCAAGCAACTTACGCTAGGCTATCACGGCTATTACACATATTACATCCACTGGGCATCAAAGTTCGCCATGAGTGCAAGTATAGGGAACAAAGTAGCATATAAACGCCGCAGCAAAACAAGTCCAGAACTGAAACCACTTCAGAAGAGCTCAAGAAACAATATCCTGGGTACCCATAATGCTGGCAACATGCTTAGCAAGATTATTAACTTTCTATTGTTTGGCGCTTAAATCCTCCAGCACTTGCTGTTGCACCAGAAAGTATGCATCTGAATTCTGCAGGGACTTCCTTAGTCCTTCGGCTTCCTGTCATATAACATCTGATCGATGTCTTTCAACTTGAAGTTGAGACTCAAGAAGCCGAACTGATTCAGGCGGCGAGTTCGAAGAGCTGGTGCCAACAGTAGTAGCCAGTAACTCGAACACTACATCAAGACATGACTTTGGGGTTGTCTCAGTGTGTTCAATATAGTTTTTATCAGCTTTCTTGGAGACCAACATGGATGTCTCACTATCTTGAACCATATCTGCATTACTTCCTTTACCATTGCATAACGGGGGTACTCTTCTCCAATAGTTTATCCGTGTTCTAAAAGAGAAGGAAACAAACACATCACAGGTTTACAATGTAGTTTATGAAACTCATTTTGGTAAACCAGTTCAGTAGTAAGGTGGACAGGATAACAGCATGAAACAAACATATATCTATGTAGTATGGTCATTGTATGGTCTATATCATTCTAGTTTATGTTGCCAAATCAAGATAGATATAGTTCGAATCATATATATTTAAGACAAAGCAGCATAGACAGAAATAAAAGTGTGGGAAACTACATAGCAATAACAACACTTGTGATGTGCATGGCATGAGAACATAACTGTTTATTCAATTGAAACTGAAATCAACATAGAGCAAGTTACAATAGCAAACACGTTAAAGAAACAGGTTTAAAACATACCTGTTGCGCCATTGGAGTTTCAATTGCATCCTTCAAATTTGAAATTAGTTGGTATGAGTAAATACAGTGATGAAAGAGCAAAGTAGTATGAACCATAGCTGACCTGAGAACAATTCTTCTTCTGCTTTAAGCGTTGACTTGGGGTTCAGAGTGGTGGTCCTCGTGCTTTGGGCACTGCAGTTGCCTTACTAACTGCTCGTGTTTGGGTGCTCTGTGGTGGAGACGGTGCTGTGTCAACGGGAAATGGGTTACTATCTGCTAGGGTTGGGGTTAGAAGGGGTGTAGCTGGTTCTCTGTCCAACTGGGTAGTGGTACAATCTATGTGAGTTTGGGTTATGTGCGGTGGGGCTGGTTCTTGGGCAAGTACAACCGTGGTTCTATCTCCATCGACAGGTAGCACGATCTTTTCTGAAGACCGTGTTTTTACTCCCACAGATACTGCCATCACCCCCTCTAATTGAAATGGCTGATAAATAAGAAAAGTAATTGAATGTACAGACATTGTAAGATAGACATGTGCAATGGATAGTAGGGAAGAAAACATGGCATGAAATAATTCACATTTATGTTGTCTAACCAAACAGAATAGCAGGACATAATTTCACATATATGATGGCTAATTAAACAGGATAGCATGACCCAATTTCACATGTATGATGGCTAACTAAACATGATAGAATGACATACTTCAAAATATGATGACTATGTAAACAAGATGACATGATATAACTATACGATGTGCCTATTAAAGTGGTTGGCATGCCATAAATCACAAACATGCCGTCGATGGAAACATGATGGCATGATATAATTCACAGATAGAATGACATAATTCAAAAATATGATGACTATGTGAACAGGATGAGATGATATAACTATATTATGTATTTACAAAATGGGCTGGCATGCCATAATTCAGATACATGCTATCTATGTAAACATCATGGCATGCTATAATTCAAATATATGATTTATATACTAAGGAAGTGAGTAGAGGGCAATCGCATATATGATGTGTCAACTAAGGAGATGGCATTCAATATCGTGTATATGATGTAAACACTAAGCATTGCCATTCAACATATGCATGATATGAGTAATATAACCCTGCTAAGTTTGAGCATACACCTTAGGGGGATAATAGGACTGGTCATCTGCCTCTGAATCCTCCTCTGAAGAGCTATCTGTAACCAGCAAGATATCTGCTTCAGCAGGTAGCATTGTCTCCATCACCAATTCAAATGGCTGATGCACAAGAAGAGCAGTTGAATGTACAAACATTGTCGACAAAATCAATGAGAAATACAAAAAAGGGATGACATGATATAATTCACATATATGACGCTTGGCTAAACAACATGGCATTGCATAATTCACATGTATAATGCCTTGCAACAAGATAACATTGCATAATTCACATATATAATGTCTTGCAACAAGATGGCATTGCATAATTCACATATATGGTAATTAGACACTAAACAGGTGGCATTCACACAAAGCATGTCTAAACTAAGCAAATGACATAGCAATGCAAGATACCATACACACGATTTGAGCAACATAACCCTGCCAAGTTAGAGCATGCACCTCGGGGGGGGGATAGGACTGGTCATCTATCTCTGAATCCTCCCCCGAGGAGCTATTTGTAACCAGCAAGACATGCGCTTCGTCAGATATCATTGTCTACTCTGAAGACCTTGTTTCCACTATAGATTTTTCCATGACCATCTCGAATGGCTGATGCACAGTAAGAGTAATTGAATGTACTAAAATTGTTGACAAATTTAACACGTAATAAAAAATGATGTCATGATATAATTCACATATAAGATGACTGGCTAACCAGGGTGGCATTGCAAAATTCACATATATAATGCCTGGCTAAACAAGATGGCATTGCATGATTCACATATACGATAAAGAAACTAAACAGATGGCATTGACACAAAGCATGTCTAAACTAAGTAGATGACATCTTTGATGTATACAATAAGCAATGAAAGGCACCATATGCATGATATTACCAACATCAGTATGCCAAGTTAGAGCGAAGACCTCAAGGGGTAAATAGGACTGGTCTTCTACTTCTGAATCCCCCTCAGAACAGTTATCTTCCTCTTGATTACGATCCGAAATGGGTGGAGGGGGGCTGCCTTTGCGCCCAGCATGGAGCGACATCTGCATGAAATTTTATTGCCACACAAGGCTCGTCTCTTTTGCTCGTCTCCAGCTATTTGAGATTATTGTCAGATCTGCTGCACCATATAGCTATTTGTCTTTTTTGCCATGATTATTCTGTGCATGATATGCCCATGAGCTCTACATATGTTTTGTTAAGGGTTTTGCCATCTTTCCAGAGGTGCAACCCATGTATTTTTGTGATGTGTGACTAGCACGAGCTTCCAAAGTGAGGCTCTTGGTAATGCTGATTTCAGGGACTTAGCTTTTCCACTAAGTCCTTGATCTGTTTATCTCATGTTGCCATATGTTCATGTTGTTTCCTAGTGATCCGTGCCTCTTTTGAGGATGATCAGTAAGGATGTTTTGTTAATCTTGTAGTGCTCTATCCACCCATGTCTTTGTTTGCAATTATGGAGCACCCTAGCTTGAGTCAATCGAGCTCTACTTTTGCTACTTCGTGGATCTGGGCAGATTGTCTACTTGTTAGCAATTTTGCCGAGGATGTTGTAGTTGATCCGTGCATGCCATGTTATTGTTCTTGCCATGTCTAGCTTGTATAATGCGTATTCTTGATGGGTGTATGCTTAGTTTGTCATGCCTTGCTCTGTAGTGAGTGCATCGAGCTCGTAAACATGCCTACTTGATATCTGTTTCAGCATGCTCCAGTTTTCACTAAGTCTGAGAACTGATTATGTTTTTGCCATGTTCACATGCCTGCAAATGTGTTTTCTGATCCCTTTTGGCTCAAGGTCACTAAGGGACTTTTGTTAAGCTCTTTGAGTAGCTCCATGCCATGTTTTACTTTGCCATGTTCAGGTCCTGTTGCATGTAGTTTTGTTGCTCCAAAGAGTGCTACCTGATCTGAGATTCCAGACAAGTGTTAATTTCACTAAGTCTGAAATCTGTTTACCATATGCATTTTTGCCATGCTTGTTTGAACCTGTTAATGGATGAATTGGCCATAGCTCAGTGCTAGACTTTTGTTAAGCATCTTGAATGCATCCCTGCCATGTATTTTGTTGTCATGTTTGGGTGCTTTAGCATGTTCCTCTTGTTGCTTTTAGATGACTACTTGCTGTAAATCGCAGACCGGTGTCATATTTGAATTGCTTGCCATTTCCAAACTGTAACTCCGATTCTAGTGATCTTTATATCGTTTTCAAGCGATTTCATCTCACCTTTCCAGTGGCACACTTGGATTTCCAAGTTGAGGCCAGTTTCATGCATTCCTTGTTCAATCATGCATATGCATCGCATCCCGCATCTCGCATATCATAACATGTTCATGTGTTTGTTATTTACTATGTTGTGTGCTTTCTTTTCCGGTGTTTGCTTCTTCGGGTTGGTTCTGATTATGTCATGTTTGTGAGGATCCGTTCGTCTACGTCCGTTTGTCTTCTTCATGGACTCATTCTTCTTCCTTGCAGGATTTCAGGCAAGATGATCATACCCTCGAAATCACTTCTATCTTTGCTTGCTTAGTTGCTCGCTCTTTTGCTATGCCTATGCTGTGATACCTACCACTTGCTTATCATGCCTCCCATATTGTTGAACCAAGCCTCTAACCCACCTTGTCCTAGCAAACCGTTGTTTGGCTATGTTACCGCTTTGCTCAGCCCCTCTTATAGCGTTGTTAGTTGCAGGTGAAGATTGGAGTTTGTTCCTTGTTGGAACATGGAGATGTTGTTCCTTGTTGGAACATGTTTACTTGTTGGGATATCACAATATAACTTATTTAATTAACGCATCTATATACTTGGTAAAGTGTGGAAGGCTCGGCCTTATGCCTGGTGTTTTGTTCCACTCTTGCCGCCCTAGTTTCCGTCATATCGGTGTTATGTTCCCGGATTTTGCGTTCCTTATGCGGTTGGGTAATAATGGGAACCCCTTGACAGTTCGCCTTAAGTAAAGCTCCTCCAGCAATGCCCAACCCTGGTTTTACCATTTGCCTCACCACCACCTACTTTTCCCTTGGGAGTCGCTCTCTCGAGGGTCATCATTATTTTAACCCACCCGGGCTAGTGCTCCTCTGAGTGTTGGTCCGACCGAGTAGACTGCGGGGCCACCTCGGGGCAACTTGAGGGTTGGTTTTACTCGTAGGATGTCTCATCTGAGTTTGCCCTGAGAAAGAGATATGTGCACCTCCTATCGGGATTTGTCGGCACATACGGGCGGTGTTGCTGGTTTAATTTTACCCTGTCGAAATGTCTTGTAGAACCGGGATACCGAGTCTGATCGGAATGTCTCGGGAGGAGGTCTATTCCTTCGTTGACCGTGAGAGCTTGTGATGGGCTAAGTTGGGACACCACTGCAGGGATTTGAACTTTTGAAAGCCGTGCCCACGGTTATGGGCAGATGGGAATTTGTTAATGTCCGGTTGTAGAAAACCTGAAGTTGACCTTAATTAAAATGCATCAACCGCGTGTGTAACCGTGATGGTCTCTTTCCGGCGGAGTCCGGGAAGTGAACACGGTATTGGAGTTATGCTTGACGTAGGTTGTTTTAGGATACCTTCTTGATCATACTTTTATCGATCGTGCTTTGCCTTCTCTTCTCGCTCTCATTTGTGTATGTTAGCCACCATATATGCTAGTCGCTTGCTGCAGCTCCACCTCATACCTTTTACCATACCCATAAGCTTAAATAGTCTTGATCGCGAGGGTGCGAGATTGTTGAGTCCCTGTGGCTCACAGATTACTATTACTCCAGATGCAGGGCCTAATGATTCCGCTCTAGGTGACGCGCTTGAGCTCAAGTGGGAGTTCGACGAGGACTCTCAACGATACTATGTTTCCTTTCCTGATGATCAGTAGTGGTGCCCAGTTGGGGGTGATCGGGACCGTGTCGCATGTTGGGTTATCTTTTATTTTGGCGCCGTAGTCGGGCCATGAGTGTTTGAATGATGTAATGTTATTTATGTACTTGATTGACATGGCGAGTGTAAGCCAACTATGTTATCTCCCCTTTTATAATCTATATATTACATGGGATGTTGTGAAGATTGCCTAACTTGCGACATATGCCTTCAATGCGATTATGCCTCTAAGTCGTGCCTCGACACGTGGGAGATATAGTCGCATCGAGGGTGTTACAATCTGTCCCATCCATTCCGTGTCTGCCGCCGCCACCAACTCACCAGCTACCTCGGGATCTTCCCCAATCCCCTTCGCCTTGTTTTCCTCCTCCACCCAATCCCGAAGGCGCTCACTGCCTCCTCCCGCATCCCTCTGCTCGCTCGTCCCCGAGCAAGTCACTCGACCGGCCGGCCACCGGAGCACTACCACCAGTGACCAGCAGCCGCCCCTGGCCTCTCCCGCATCCCTCTGGTTACCCTTCTCTACGCTCTCCATCTCTCTCCCTTTGACCCCCTGCTCTTCCTCTCTTGTCCTGGACAGGAACAACGACGCCATGGTGCCCGAAGCTCGAGTTCCTCCGGCACCACCGCCAAGAACCATCTCCCAGGACCGGATTCGCGGCCTGTCATCCATCCCAGCCGTCCACGTGTCGTCGGAGGTCACCTCCAGCGCCAAGTTCGCCACCGCCACTCCCCTGCATCTCGCCTCCGCCTCCCCTATTTCTGCGAGCACTCGAGGACGAGACGTGCCCCGACCCTGCCGTCGCCTTCCTCCGCCGCAATGGCCCTTTCTTGGCCGGTTCCCGCCGGCGACACCCCGCACCTGGACCCGCTCGTCTCTGCTGCCGCTGTAGCTCTGAACCTCGCGCCCTGCTACAGTGTTTGTTCTTTAGAGACGAGAGTAGAGCTGCCTCGTCCCGCTCGCGTTGACCGAGCCTCGACCCTCTACTTCGCTCGTCGGAACCCTCAGTGCCGCCGTGCCTGCTGCTTGCTTCATCGACCCGGCCGCCAAGTCCCATGCCGCCGCTGCTCTTCTTCCTATCGAAAAGAGGAGGACGACGCCCCTGCCTCTGCTCGTTCGATTCATCTGTGTTGACCGCAGCTGCGCGCTAAGGCCCACCGCTGGCCAGATCCGGCCCAGCGAGGTGAGGATGCACCCAGCCTCCCCTGTGCACTGTTGGGCCAGCCCGCAGATTCGGCCCAGTGTAGTTTTTTTTCAGATCTGTGATTTTCTCTATTTTCCAGGGTTTTGCAGTTTAAAAAAAAACCTTGAACTTCATGCATATAATAACTCATTAACCGAGCATCGTATTAAAATCTTTCATATATGAAAAATGCTTAGAATCTTGTCTAGTTTCATAATATGCAATTTTCACCCATGTTTAAAATTTTTAAATTGCTGTTTGCTTAAATTTGCTCCTATGTCATGTTAAAATGCTTTAATTCATAACTAAATAACCGTAGCTCCAAACTTAATAAACTTTATATGTATTTGGGGTAGAAAAATGCCTAGTTTAACATGGTGTATTTACTTTGCATGTTTAATAACTCTAATATTGTGTTTAGGGCAGAATAGTACCAAACCTAAAAATATGCACATGAGGAGCTTCCGGACTTGTTGTTTGTTGTTTCGGCCTCATTTAAACTTGCCTAGATGTGTAGTTTACTTATGCTTCACCTCTTGCCATGCTAACCAACATTGAATATTGTTGGGTAAATAAACAAGAGTGAACTAAATAATTCATGTGGTGTTTTCGGCAATATGCTACTCGTTGCATATTGGGCTCCACTTAACTTGTAGTTTTGTTTGTGCACTTTGCCATGCCATGCATATTTAAACCGGACATGCATCATACTTGGTTGTGCATCATGCCATGTTTATGTTATGGTTGTTTACTATGTTGTTTGCTTCTTTCTGGGTTGCTTCCCTCGTTAGCTTCGGTTCCGTTCTGGAGTTGTGAGGATTCGTTCGACTACGTCTATGTGTCTTCTTCTTGGACTCGTTCTTCTTCCCTGCGGGATCTCAGGCAAGATGACCATACCCTCGAAATCACTTCTATTTTGCTTGCTAGTTGTTCGCTCTTTTGCTATTCTATGATACCTACCACTTGCTATATCATGCCTCCCATGTTGCCATGTCCAGCCTCTAAACCACCTTGTCCTAGCAAACCATTGTCTGGCTATGTTATCGCTTTGGTCAGCCCCTCTTATAGCGTTGCTAGTTGCAGGTGAATATGGAGTTCGTTCCATGTTGGAACATGGATTTTGTTTGGGATATCACAATATCTCTTATTTAATTAATGCATCTATATACTTGGTAAAGGGTGGAAGTCTCGGCCTTATGCCTAGTGTTTTGTTCCATCTTGCCGCCCTAGTTTCTGTAATACCGGTGTTATGTTCCTTGATTTTGCATTTCTTACGCGGTTGGGTTATAGTGGGAGCCCCTTGACAGTTCGCTTTGAATAAAACT
The DNA here is from genome assembly GCF_018294505.1 of Triticum aestivum. Taxonomy (NCBI): domain Eukaryota; kingdom Viridiplantae; phylum Streptophyta; class Magnoliopsida; order Poales; family Poaceae; genus Triticum; species Triticum aestivum. The sequence goes on from NC_057812.1 coordinate 180,790,784, forward strand.
CCTCCAGCAAGGCCCAACCTTGGTTTTACCATCTGCCACCTAAGCCTTTTTCCCTTGGGTTCTGCAGACTCAAGGGTCATCTTTATTTAAACCCTCGGGCCAGTGCTCCTCTGAGTCTTGGTCCAAACTAGAGCACCGTGCAGGGCCATCCCTTGGCAACTTGGGTTATGTCGGCTCCTGTACGCTTAGCTTATCCGGTGTGCCCTGAGAATGAGATATGTGCAGCTCCTATCGGGATTTCTTAGCACAGCGGGTGGTCTTACTGGTCTTGTTTTACCATTGTCGAAATGTCTTGTAACCGGGATTTCCGAGTCTGATCGGGTCGTCCTGGGAGAAGGAATATCCTTCGTTGACCGTGAGAGCTTGTGATGGGCTAAGTTGGTACACCCCTGCAGGGTTTTGATCTTTCGAAAGTCATGTCCGCGGTTATGGGCAGATGGGAATTTGTTAATGTCCGGTTGTAGAGAACTTGACACTTAACTTAATTGAAATGCATCAACCACGTGTGTAGCTGTGATGGTCTCTTTCCGGCGGTGTCCAGGAAGTGAACACGGTTCTTGTGTTATGCTTGAACATAAGTACTTTCAGGATCACTTCTTGATCGCTTCTAGTTCGTGACCGTGCTTTGCTTCTCTTCTCGCTCTCTTTTGCGTAAGTTAGCCACCATATATGCTAGTGCTTGCTGCAGCTCCACCTCACTACCTTTTCCTACCCATAAGCTTAAATAGTCTTAATCTCGCGGGTGTGAGATTGTTGAGTCCTCATGACTCTTAGATACTTCCAAACAGTTGCAGGTGCCGATGACACCAGTGCAGGTGACACAACTAAGCTCAAGGAGGAGCTCGATGAAGTTCATGTTCGTTGTGTTGTTTCATTTCCAGTTGATCAGTAGTGGAGTCCACTCAGGGCGATCGGGGATCTATCGCATTAGGGGTTGTCTTTATTTATTTGGTTTCATAGTCGGACCTTGATTGTATTCTGGATGATGTATTGCTATGTTTATGTATTGTGTGAAGTGGCAATTGTAAGCCAGCTCTTTATCCCTTTCTTATTCAGTACATGGGATGTGTAAATATTACCCCTCTTGCGACATGCCTACTATGCGGCTATGCCTCTAAGTCATGCTCCGACACGTGGGAGATATAGCCGCATTGTGGGTGTTACACCAGGCACCCGCTGCATGCTTGAGGTCTCGCATCAGTCGGGGTTTCAATCCTTCGAGAATTAGGTCATTTGCTCTCTCTGCTTGTCCATTCGACTGGGGATGGGCGACCTAAGCATAGTCGACTCGTGTGCCTTGGGAGGCGCAGAAGGTTCTAACTTGTCTGAATCGAAGTTCGATCCATTGTCAGTGATGATGTTGTGTGGAACTCCGTATCTGAATGTCAATTCTCTGATGAAGCTGACGGCAGTACTAGCTTCCAGATTCTTGATAGGCTTGGCTTCAATGCACTTGGTAAACTTGTCGACTGCTACAAGCACGTGAGTGAAGCCGCTCCTACCAGTCCTCGGCGGTCCAACCATATCTAATCCCCAAACAGCAAAGGGCCAGACGAGTGGAATGGTCTTTAGGGCTAACGCAGGTTTCTGGGACATATTAGAGTAAAACTGGCAGCCTTCACATCTGTCGACTATATCTTTCGCCATTTTATTTGCTCGTGGCCAATAAAATCTAGCTCGGTATGCTTTAGCCACAATGGTCCTAGAGGACGCATGGTGGCCACAGGTCCCCGAGTGGATGTCGTTGAGGATCGCCAGTCCTTCTTTCGGGGTTATGCATTTCTGGCTGACTCCGGTTACACTTTCCCTGAACAGTTGTCCTCTTATCACAGTAAAGGCTTTGGATCGAAGGACGATCTGTCGAGCCTCTTCTTCATCCTATGGGAGTTCCTTCCTAAGGATATACGCAATGTACGGCACTGTCCAGTCGGGAGCAATAACCAAAATATCCATGATTAGGTCGACCACGGCTGGAATCTCGACTTCCGTTGGATCGGTAGCACTCTTTGGCTGTGGGGGCTCTTCAGTGAAGTGATCTTCTTGAACTGAAGGTGCATGAATATGCTCCAGGAACACATTACTGGGAATGGCTTCTCTCTTGGAGCCTATCTTTGCTAAATCATCGGCTGCTTGATTTTCGAGTCGGGGTATATGATGGAGCTCTAACCCCTCAAACTTCTTTTCCAACTTCCTCACCACGTTACAGTAGCCAGTCATGGCTGGGCTTCTGACGTCCCAGTCCTTCATCACTTGATTGACTACCAAATCTGAGTCACCATAGACCATGAGGCGACGGACGCTGAGTGAGATGGCCATACGTAACCCATACAAGAGTGCTTCATATTCTGCTTCGTTATTGGAGGAATCAAAGTGAATCTGGTGGACATATCTAAGCTTGTCTCCTCGGGGGGATACCAGTACCACCCCAGCACCGGAACCATTCAGCATCTTGGAACCATCAAAGAACATGGTCCAGTGCTCCGAGTGAACTTGAGTTGGCAGTTGCTGTTCGATCCACTCGGCGAGGAAATCCGCTATTGCTTGGGACTTGATAGCTTTCTTTGCATCGAACTTGATATCCAAGGGAAGGAGTTCAATCGCCCATTTTGTCACTCGACCAGTTGCATCTCTGTTGTTCAGAATCTCTGATAATGGAGCGTCGCTGACGACTGTAATGGAGTGGTCAGAGAAGTAATGTGCAACCTTCTTCGTGGTCATATAAATACCATAAACAAGCTTCTGATAATGTGGATATCTTTGCTTTGATGGAGTCAAAACATCAGAGACATAGTATACTGGGCGCTGAACTTTGTAAGCTTTTCCTTCTTCTTCCCGCTTGGTTGTAAGTACTGTACTGACGACTTGTCCAGTGGCTGCAATGTAAAGCAGTAAAGGCTCTTTGCTGATTGGAGCAGCACGCACCCGCTGGGTGGAAAGCTGGGCTTTAAGCTCTGCAAATGCTACATCAGCTTCAGGAGTCCAGTCGAACTTATCTGACTTCTTCATCGGTCGGTAAAGAGGCAGTGCCTTTTCACCGAGGCGAGAAATGAATCGACTTAGTGCGGCCAAACAACCAGTAAGCTTCTGGACATCATGCACACGCACAAGGCGTTTCATCCGGAGTATGGCACCCACTTTCTCTGGGTTAGCATCGATCCCTCGTTCGGAAACAAGAAAACCGAGTAATTTTCCACCTGGAACTCCAAACGTGCACTTTGATGGATTAAGCTTCATATCATACCTTCTGAGGTTGGCAAAGGTTTCAGCAAGGTCAGCCAGTAGGTCGGAACCTTTACGTGACTTGACCACAATGTCGTCCATGTATGCTTCCACATTCCGACTGATCTGAGTGAGTAAACACTTCTGAATCATCCGCATGAATGTGGCTCTAGCGTTCTTCAAGCCGAATGGCATAGTGACATAACGGAAGCACCCAAATGGGGTGATGAAAGCTATTTTATCTCATCGGGTCCATACAGACGGATCTGATGATACCCGGAATAAGCGTCCAAAAAGGACAAGAACTCACACCCCGCAGTCGAGTCGACTATTTGGTCGATGCAAGGGAGAGGAAAGTGATCTTTCGGGCAGGACCGATTGATATATTTGAAGTCAATGCACATGCGAAGTGAGTCTTCCTTCTTCGGGACCATGAAAACATTAGCTAACCACTCGGAGTGATAAATCTCTCGGATAAACTCAGCTGCTAGAAGCCGGGCCACCTCTTCACTGATCGCCTTTCTCTTCTGTACGGCGGACCGTCGAAGATGTTCTTTAACTAGTTTCACTTTTGGGTCGACTTGCAAACGATGCTCAGCCAGTCCCCTGGGAACACCTGGCATGTCAGAAGGTTTCCATGCAAAGATGTCCTAGTTCTCATGGAGGAACTGGATGAGCGCTTCTTCCTATTTGGAGTCGAGTGTCGTAGAAATGTGATTTGGAGTAGCACTGGGATCCGTTGGGTGAATATGAATCGGCTTCGTTTCACCAGACGACTGGAATGCTAAATCTGTGGCAGGCTTCTTAGGTCGCAACAAATCACTCGGATCTGCATTTTTTTGATATTCCTGCAAATCCACTACTGCCATCTAGGCATCGGCGATCTTTGAGCCCTTCTGGAAGCACTCTTCTGCCTTCTTTCCATTGCCAGTGATAGTGATCACCCCTTTAGGACCAGGCATCTTCAATTTGAGGTACACGTAACATGGCCGAGCCATAAAACGTGCATAAGCTGGTCTGCCCAGAATAGCATGATAAGCACTCTGGAAATCCACAACTTCAAATGTCAACTTTTCTTTGCGGTAATTCTTGGAATCACCGAAAACTACATTAAGGGCGATCTGGCCGAGTGACGCAGCCTTCTTGCCAGGAATAACTCCATGGAAACTCATATTGCTTTCACTGAGTCTGGACATCGGAATGCCCATTCCTTTCAACGTCTCTGCATATAGTATATTCAGACCACTGCCACCATCCATCAGAACCTTAGTCAATCGAGTGCCTTCGACTACTGGGTCGACCACCAGTGCTTGCCTCCCAAGGGTGGCTATGTGCGCTGGTGATCGGACTGGTCGAATGTAATGGCAGTCTAAGACCAGTTCAAATAACTGGGTGTCACCGGAGCAACCATGTTCACTTCTCTGTTGATGACTTTCAGTCGACTCTTACTCTCAACATCAGCGAAAATCATCAGAGTGGAATTGACGTGGGGGTAACCATCATCATTTTCTTCCTCATCCTCAACTTTGTCCGCTTCCTTCTCCTTTTCCTTGGGTTGTTTCTCTCGGAATTGCTGGACTAGGAGTCGACACTGTCGAGTGGTATGCTTTGGGTAAATGAAATTTCCCTCTTCATCTTTCTTGGTGTGAATGTGACATGGTAAATCTAGCACATCATTTCCATCTTGATCTTTTACTTTCTTGGGGTTCCACGGTCCTATGGGTTTCCCTTTGAACTTTCCTTGAGTCACGGCTAAGGCTTCTCCAGGAGCAGCTGGCTCGGCTTTGCACTTCTGCTTCCAACTGGAGTTCCCTCCTCCGATTTCGTGGGCGACTATTTTGTGCTTGCCACTCCGGAGTCGGTCTTCTTCTTCACCATTGGCGTATTTGGTGACAATCTCCATCATCCGAGTCAGAGTCATATCTCCTGTCGGACCGAATTTCAGATTCAATTCCCGATACTTAACGCCTTCTTTGAAGGCACAAATTGCTTGGTGATCTGATACATTCTCCACTATTTGGTGTAATGTGATCCATCTCTGGATATAATCTTTCGGAGTTTCATTCGGTTTCTGAACGCAACACTGTAATTCTGTCAGCCCTGCTGGCCGTTTGCAAGTACCTTCAAATGTTCTGACAAATACTCGGGCAAGATCTTCCAAAGTATAAATACTACCAGGCGCTAACTGATTCAGCCACGCTCTGGCTGAGCCCTCTAACATCAAAGGGAGATGCTACATGGCAACTTCATCGTTGCCACCACCAATCTATACAACCACTCGGTAATCCTCAAGCCAAGTGTCAGGCTTGGACTCACCAGTGAACTTACTGACTCCAGTCGCCAACCTGAAGTTGGGAGGAATCACCGCATCCTTGATGGCTCTGCCGAAGCACTCGGGACCTGAGACATGCACTCTGCTGCTGGTTGGAAAATCTCTGTCGTGACCTTCTCTGTGAGCTCTATTTCTATCGACTAGACCCTAAACGAGAATAGATCTCACATCAAAGCCCGGTTCCCTGGGGTCGACTAGAATCCTTCGCCCACCACTGTGAGGATGTTTGTCATCATGCTACCGAGGCACATATGACCCACTCCTTGGGGGAGGCGTGGGCACTCGACGACGATCATCGTGATCGAGTCGGTGATCATACTTGTCGGTGTCAAAACCGGCGGATCTCAGGTAGGGGGTCCCAAACTGTGCGTCTAAGGCGGATGGTAATAGGAGGCAGGGGACACAATGTTTTACCCAGGTTCGGGCCCTTTTGATGGAGGTAAAACCCTACGTCCTGCTTGATTAATATTGATGATATGGGTAGTACAAGAGTAGATCTACCACGAGATCGGAGAGGCTAAACCCTAGAAGCTAGCCTATGGTATGATTATATGTTGTCCTACGGACTAAAACTCTTCGGTTTATATAGACACCGGAGAGGTTAGGGTTACACAAGGTCGGTTACAAAGGAGGAGATACACATATCCGTATTTCCTAGCTTGCCTTCCACACCAAGTAGAGTCCCATCCGGACACGAGATGAAGTCTTCAATCCTGTATCTTCATAGTCTAACAGTCCGGCCAATGGATATAGTCCGGCTGTCCGGAGACCCCCTAATCCAGGACTCCCATAGTAGCCCCTGAACCAGGCTTTCAATGACGATGAGTCCGGCGCGCAGTATTGTCTTCGGCATTGCAAGGCGGGTTCCTCCTCCGAATATACCATGGAAGAATTTGAATATAAGGATAGTGTCCGACCCTGCAAGATAAGTTCCACATACAACCGTAGAGAGAATAATATTTCCACAAATCCAATTTGCTGACTTATTTTTGCAACACGACATCATGTCACGGCCCGGTGATTATTCGAAATGTTTCCGTTAACTAGCCGCACATAACGCGAGGCAGTTTTTTGACACGTCTTGTCAAAGCAGAGATCGTGTCCCCTTATCACGGGATTCTCATCAATACGGGTGTGGGTAAGCCAACCGCGCCATCGATTATGGCGCTTGGGGGATAAGCGAGTTTTACCAAGCTAGTGGGGACGCATAGTTTCGTCCGACAACATAAAGGGATAAGGATTTACCTTTTCATCCATGCCTTCTTCCTCCTTTGTTCATCCACCTTCGCACACTCGAGCTCCAGCGCCCAAGTTCGCATTTCCCACCTCGACCTTCTCCAACCATGTCCGGAGCGGGAGGCAGGTGGATGGTCTCCTTCGTCACGGAGGGACACGTCAAGAAGCTGAGGAGAGCCGGATAGTTGCCCGACGATATCGCGCACCGGCTCCCAGAGGAGGGGCAGCTCATCCCCACCCCCAGGCCCCATGAGAGGGTAGTGTTCCTCACCCATTTCCTCCGCGGACTGGGATTTCCTCTCCACCCATTTGTCCGGGGCTCATGTTCTACTATGGCCTGGATTTCCACGATCTGGCCCCAAACTTCATCCTCAACATCTTGGCGTTTATCGTCGTGTGCGAGGCTTTCCTCCGCATCAAGCCCCACTTCGGCTTATGGCTGAATACTTTCAATGCCAAGCCGAAGGTAGTGAGAGGCCACCAGGCGGAGTGCGGAGGCGCGATGGTGGGCAAGATGCCCAACGTCACATGGCTCGAGGGCTCCTTCGTGGAGACCATAAAGGGGTGGCAATCGGGGTGGTTCTACATCACCGAGCCGCGTGACCCTTCATGGGTAGCGGCCCCCGAGTTCCGATCTGGCTTCCCCACACGGCTCACCTCCTGGCAAGAGAAGGGCCTATCCTGGGGTAATTCGGGAGAGCTGACCAGACTCCAAACATGTATTCAAAACATGGTGAGCAAGAAGCTCAAACTCATCAATGTAGTCCAGGTCATGCTCCACTGCCGGATACTCCCGTGCCAACAACGGGCCTTCAACTTGTGGGAGTTCGACCCGGCGCAGCACCGAACTCTGAACAGGCTCTTCGACACAACTCACGAAGATGCCTGGAGGGTGCTGTTCAAGAGCGCCGAGGTCCCCCCTCCCATTACTGAGGATCGCGGATTCAGCGCGAAGCGCCAAGCCAGCACGGTAAGCTGCTTTACCTCTTAGAGGATACTATTTTTTCATAGATTGACTCCATGCGTGATCTAAACTCCCGTACCTTTGACAGGATTGGCAGGAGACGGCCGGACATATTGACTGTCCGACTCCTTTCCCCGAAGGCCCAACAAATGCTCTTCTGGCGAAGATGCTGACCCCGACTCCTTATACGGTGCCAGAGAGGACCAAGAAGGCCAAGGGAACCCGAAAGAGTTCCCGACGCCAGGCGTCATCGGACTCACCGTCCGAGGACTCTACGGCGCAATCCTCCCCCGAAGACGAGGAGCCAGAAGAAGATGCTCCCCCTCGAGACGGGGGATACAAGAAAAGGAAGGCCTCCCCAACTAGGGAGGCCGAAGGGTCCAAGAAGGGGAGGACTCTCCTTCCGGACAGCTCTACCACCGCCACCGACGGCGAAGACGAGTGGCTGCCCAGGGCCAAGACCCTGGGGAAGTCGTAAGTATTCGGATACCAGAGTAACTCATAGTATTCCTTTGTCGCACTACTTCACCTAACGCCGAAATATGTTTATGCAGGCCGCCCCGAGCCCGTATCGATGTATCATCGGACGGCTCCCTGGGCTCGTCGGATATGGATAGCGATCCAGTCCCGAACGCCACCTCCCCTCATCCTGCGGACGACGCCGAGGTGCTGTCTCACGAGGCACCGGGTCGAGGGGAGACAGTCCCGGAGGCGCCTCAAGGCGGCCTCCCGGACTCCGGGAGCCGAGGGGACAAGGCCCCTGAGAGCTCCGAGTTCGGCCCTCAGCCGAACACCGCGCCGGAACCTCTAGTGGTTCCGGACTCGGGCAGGCGGTCTCCTTCTAAGAGGGGCGAGACGCCTGTACTGGTGACCTCTGTCCATCCAGTGGCGCCGGACAATCTGCTGGAAGCGCTTCGCAGCGCTTCCGCCGACGAGGAGCACTGCACTATGATGAGTGCGGTGATCTAGAAGGTTTAGTCCGCTAAGAGTGGATTGACTGAAGCCTGTGCCAGCCTTCTAACAGGCTTTGAGGTAAGTGTATAGGAAAATATTACCGCATAGACAGTAGCCCCTGATGCCCTGTTCGGTGTTCACAAAGAAAAGCCAAACAGAGGATCAAACAATATCGCAGGAGTCTAATATGAGTATGTCGATATGCATATGCAGGACTTCGCTGCTGGCGTCCGCCGCACTGACTGCGGAGGTTGTCGTGCTAAAGTAGGACCTTAAAGGGTCCTAGGACGAGCTCGGCCTTACCAAGAGGCAGCTCGAGGAGAACAAAGGTAAGTAGTACCTAGTCCGTGGATATGTATAAAAAGAGTGTGATTGCAAAATGACAGGATCATCATGAATTTGCCAGGGGCCATGACCGAAGTGGTGACCCTAAAGCAAGTGTTGTCCGAGGCCGAAGATAAAGCGGCCAAGGAGTGCACCGAGCGAGAAAAGCAAGAGGCTCGGGTGGGAGAGGTGCAGCAAGAGCTCCAGGCTCTCGTGACGAAGCACGAGGCGTTGGAGCTTGACTCGAAGACGCGAGAGTCTGAGCTTGCCACGGCCCTCAAGAGCGCAAAAAGTGCCAAGGCCGAAGCCCAAAAGGCCCTCCAGGAGATCGACACAATGAAGAAGATAGCGGCGGGTAAGGTATTCTATATGCAGAGCAAGCATGTAAAAGTAAATTACCGATTACTTACCCGAATTCGGAGCTCTCCAGGAGCATTCGCAGATTTGCCCCGCAGCGTGTCAAATGCCACACAGTTTTACCAGGCCGAGGAGGGAAGCTCAACGGAGAAGTTGTTCTGGTCTCAGTATACTGGGACCGAACACCCGATGCCTCTGAGCGACCAGCTAAAGCAGCTGGTCGAGCTGCAAAAGGCGGCCGAACAGCTACTTCAGCCTGGTGAGGCGGCTTGTGGATGCCTGCCCACGGCTGGAGGTCGTCAAGCGGTCCGTCTGCATCGAAGGTGCACGCCGGGCTTTCGCCCGTGTGAAGGTGCAGTGGGCCAAGCTAGACGCCGTGAAGCTGATCAAGGAAGGGCCGCCACAGGGCAAGGAGCATCGCACCCCCGAAATTTATTATGAGGGTGTCCTGAAGGGTGCCCGTCTTGTAGCGGATGAATGTTCAAAGGATGTAATATTTGAGTAAACTTGCCCGTGTGATCCTGTATGGTGAAAACTTGTTTCATATGCGCTATGCAACGCTTGTGTGAATTTAAAATATTACCTTCTGTTTGGCTGTTTATCCAATCTGAGAGATGGCTAGTCCTCGGCTTTTGCCCCCATGCCACGAGTGCTGGGGTGTTCGGGATAAACCTGAGCACTCTTGTTCCCATGTTTGGGTCCTTCGAGGGAGGTGCTCAGCACAACGAACAAGGCAACCAGACTAATAATGCTTTATCACTCTCACTTAGCCATAGAATTCTATAATTTTAAATTTCGACGAAGCCCCTGGTATTCGGAAGGCCAAATTCGGGGCGCGATACACGCCTTTAAGCCGGATAGGGCCGGCCCATCGCTCTAAGCGGCATAAGTCTTTAGGGACTCGAAAACCTCGCCGAACAGCGACCAGTCTCTCGCCTTATCATGACAGTCAGTTTTAGCTTTCTCTACTGAGGTGCATAGCCCAGCAGAACCGGGGCACAATCGCAGTAGTTCTCCTAGCGCTACCTTAGCCGATAGAGCGAAACGCAAGGTACCAAGACTTAGGAGCCGGGCAAACCCAACATTTGACCAAAGACATGATTCAGAGCTGATTCATATAATGCTATAAGTTCGGGGTGCCGCACCTGTGAAAGTGTTCGGACTTTTCACACCATATTGTGGGATACGTAAGCCCCTGGTGTATTGGCTGTACCAAAGTGTACGGTTGCAAGGCGTCATTAATGAACACACACACACACATATATATATAGTGTTACTATTCATCACCCAGGGTGCAGAATAAGTTATTCTTCATCCGAGGTAATCTTACGATAATTTCATAATTAAATTACGTTTGCAATTTAAGTAGTTACATTCCTATTGATTCATTACGTAAAATTTGGCATAAGAAAATAAAAATATAGGTCATAAGACAAGAAAATTTGCAGTTTATGTGTATTTTACACTATGTTTTTATGTTTGTAATTTTACATAACATAAAATATTTTTTACAACGATTATACATTTTCTTACGGTGTCTTTTTATGTCGGAAATAAGAGAAAAGTTATGGAATGTAAAATTACGGGGCATTGATGGTAAAATAGAGGGGGGTGAAGAATAACTATTCCTCACCCAGGGTGACCAATAGCGCGACCCTATATATATATATAACAAGAATGCAATAATAGTCATAATGTTATGCATTGTTTATTCAAAAAGGTGCATTAAAGCAGAATGATACAGATGGTGCGATAAGCAAAGAGTAGGACTATGTCCCTTCCAAGGGCAAGCTGAGGAATAGTACTAAATCAAATATTTTGCTCGTTATTATAATCCACCTGGGAATTCCGTGGTGTGACGTAGCTTTCCGCCTCCTTGGTTGTTGCATCATGTGTTCGGCAATAGTGCTGCCGGACAGGGTTTCCAGAGATTAAGGCCCTGAAAAAGAGAAAAATAACCAAACAGGAAGCCCCTAGTGCGGTTTAAGCCATGTCTTGGGGCGTGCCGCAGTTGTGCCTCCCTCCCCACCTATGCCCATAGTATTTATAATGCGTAATTATGTACGCGTGGCACGAGTTTCGCCGTTTGGCTGGGACTGGGTGGGGGCCGCATTGCTACACGAGCTCATATCGCACCCGGCGGTCTAGTTGCCGATTGTTCCGAGCGCGCTTCCAGGTATCCGGGTCTTGAAACGCCGAACTGGTGGATTGCCTCGAGAGGTTGCTTTGCGCTTCTGTTGCGGGGGGCGCGGTGTGCTCCTCCGTTCGGAGAGAGCGCTCTGTGTTTCCATTGACTGTAATAACCCCGCGAGGTCCTGGCATATTGAGCTTGAGGTATGCATAATGCGGTACCGCATTGAATCTCGCAAATGCGGTTCGCCCGAGCAGTGCATGATAACCACTGCAGAACAGGACTATATCGAAGATTAACTCTTCGCTTTGGAAGTTATCCGGGGATCCGAAGACCACTTCCAGTGTAATTGAGCCTGTGCAATGGGCCTCTACGCCTGGAATGACGCCTTTGAAGGTCGTTTTTGTGGGTTTGATCCTTAAGGGGTCTATACCCATTTTGCGCACTGTGTCCTGGTAAAGCAGGTTCAGGCTGCTGCCGCCATCCATAAGGACTCGAGTGAGGTGAAATCCATCAATGATTGGGTCCAGAACCCGTGCGGCGAATCCGCCATGACGGATACTAGTGGGATGGTCCCTGCGATCGAAAGTGATCGGATAGGAGGACCATGGGTTGAACTTTGGGGCGAGTGGCTCCAGCGCATATACGTCCCTGAGCGCACGCTTTCGCTCCCTCTTGGGGATGTGGGTTGCGTATATCATGTTCACCGTCCGCACTTGTGGGGGAAACCTCTTTTGTCCTCCGATGTGTGGTTGCCGGGGCTCCTCCTCGTCATCGCTATGTGGCCCCTTGTCTTTGTTTCGGCGATTAACTTGCCGGCCTGCTTGAACACCCAACAATCCCTGTTGGTGTGATTAGCTGGCTTGTCTAGGGTGCCGTGTATTTGACACGAGCGATCGAGTATACGGTCCAAGCTGGACGGACCCGGCGTACTTTGTTTGAATGGCTTTTTCCGCTGACGGGGTTTAGAGCCTTTGAATTCGGCATTGACTGCCGTATCCTCGGTATTATTGCTGTTAATGCGGCGCTTATGTTTGTTGCGACGTGACCTGCTATTTTCGTCCTTGGTATCTGAAGTACTATGATTCTTTGATATGTTATTACTGCGAGCCAGCCAGCTGTCTTCTCCCGCACAAAAGCGGGTCATGAGTGTCGTGAGGGCTGCCATAGATTTCGGCTTTTCCTGACCAAGGTGATGGGCTAGCCACTCGTCGCGGATGTTGTGTTTGAAAGTCGCTAGGGCCTCTGCATCCGGACAGTCGACGATTTGATTTTTCTTTGTTAGGAACCGAGTCCAGAATTGTCTGGCCGATTCTTCTGGCTGCTGAATTATGTGGCTCAAGTCATCGACATCTGGTGGCCGCACATAAGTGCCCTGAAAGTTGTAGAGGAATGCGGCTTCCAGATCTTCCCAACAGCTAATGGACTCTGCTGGCAAGCTGTTAAGCCAATGCCACGCTGGTCCCTTGAGCTTTAGTGGGAGGTATTTGATGGCGTGTAAGTCATCACCGCGGGCCATGTGGATGTGGAGGAGGAAATCCTCGATCCATACCGCAGGATCTGTTATGCCGTCGTATGATTCAATATTTACAGGTTTGAAACCTTCTGGGATTTGATGATCCATTACTTCATCTATGAAGCATAAAGGGTGTGCGGCACCTCTGTATTGGGCTATATCACGACGCAGCTCAAATGGGTCTTGCCTGCTATGTTCGGCCCGGCCGGATATATTTCTGTATCCGGCATGACGTTTATCGTCTCGCATAGTGGCGCGCCCTCATGATCCCTAGATCGATCTTGCATGTTTTGCTTTGTCCTCCAATACGTCTCGCAGGTCTGGCGTGTTTCCCCATGCTTTTTTATTTGAATGGCGCGGGGGTGCGGGCCGAGCTTTCGGTTGGAATGCCTCTCTATCACGGCCACGAGGTGGCCGATCAGCCGCGTCATACGCTTCTTCCTCCAGCCGAGGTAGCAACCTGCATTTTGGGTAACTCTTGGAGGGGCGCTCGAGTTCATATTCCTCGGCTACAAGGACTTCAGTCCATCTGTCAGCTAGCAGATCTTGATCAGCTTGAAGCTGCTGCTGCTTTTTCTTAAGGCTATTTGCCGTGGCCATAAGCTTGCGTTTGAAGCGCTCTTGTTCGACAGGATCCTCTGGTACGGCGAATTCGTCATCGCCGAGGCTTGCCTCGCCTTCGGAGGGGGGCATGTAATTATCATCCTCCGTTTCTCCATCTGCCGCTTTCTCAGGAGGGCTGGCTCCTCCATCCTCCTGCTCTAAATCTTGCTGGAGGGGGTTGTTGTTGTCTTCGGCGCTATCTGAAGTGTTATTACCTCCTGTGCCGGTATCACCACTTTTGCTTTGGCGGGACTTAGAGTGGCACCGCTGACGTCGGCGCTTGGGTTGCTTCTTGGAGGGGTCATCCTCCGCTATCTCGTCGCCATTGCCTTCTTTGGGTGTATCCACCATGTATATATCGTATGATGAGGTGATTGTCCAGTGCCCTGTGGGAAGTGGTTCCTCTTCGTCTCCCGCATCGTCGTCCATACCGTCGATGTCTTCGGAGTCGAAGTCAAGCATGTCGGTTAAGTCATCGATAGTGGCTACTAAGTGGGTGGTGGGTGGGCCGCGAATTTCTTCGTCGTCCGCATCCTTGTCCTGCCGGACATAGTTCGGCCAGGATCCTCCTGACAAGGAGAGAGACCTTAATGAGTTCAGTATGTCGCCAAAGGGCGAGTGCTGAAAAATATCCGCGGAGGTAAACTCCATGATCGGCGCCCAATCGGATTAGATAGGAACGGGCGCAGGCGGTTCGGAGTCCGTGGCCGGAGAAGGATCCGGTAGTTTAAAAACACGGCTCTCATGCAAGGTAAGGTCGATGTTTGGCTCGATCGCCGCTGAGGGTAAGGCCTCCGTGGCGGGGTCCATCCACCCGTCCATGGATGGCACAACTGGCTCCGAATTAATGGTCGGAGTGGCTGCCTGTGTGATCTCCTGAATAATGTCCGATGGTAGAGCTAAATCGTACTCATCGTGACCGCGTGACGCACAAGGCAGAGGCTCGAATCCGTCAAAGATCAAGTCTCCTCGGATATCGGCCATGTAGTTTAAGCTTCCAAACCTGACCTGGTGGCCAGGGGCGTAACTTTCAATCAGCTCCAGATGGCCAAGCGAATTGGCCCGCAGTGCAAAGCCACCGAACACAAAGATCTGTCCGGGAAGAAAAGTCTCACCCTGGACTGCATCGCTATCGATGATGGTAGGAGCCATCAAGCCTAACGGCGACGACACAGAGGAACTCTCAATGAAAGCACCAATGTCGGTGTCAAAACCGGCGGATCTCGGGTAGGGGGTCCCGAACTGTGCGTCTAAGGCGGATGGTAACAGGAGGCAGGGGACACAATGTTTTACCCAGGTTCGGGCCCTCTTGATGGAGGTAAAACCCTACGTCCTGCTTGATTAATATTGATGATATGGGTAGTACAAGAGTAGGTGTACCACGAGATCGGAGAGGCTAAACCCTAGAAGCTAGCCTATGGTATGATTGTATGTTGTCGTATGGACTAAAACTCTCCGGTTTATATAGACACCGGAGAGGTTAGGGTTACACAAGGTCGGTTACAAAGGAGGAGATATACATATCCGTATTGCCTAGCTTGCCTTCCATGCCAAGTAGAGTCCCATCCGGCCACGAGATGAAGTCCGGCCAATGGATATAGTCCGGTTGTCCGGAGACCCCCTAATCTAGGACTCCCACAATACTGCTCGCGGTTTCTGTACAGATCTCGCCTGTCCCCACGTCCCTCACACCTTGGGGGCGATCTCAGGCTATGAGCCGACTGGACTGTGTCTGCAACCACGGATCTGCTATGGATCCTATTCCGCGACTGAGATACTGCTGTATTCTGCTCTCCCGCTGCTCGGAGCAAAGCCCGGATCTGCACCAAACCTCGACCAGCTTCTGACTGGGAAGGTTGAATTGACTCCGCTATTCGGGCCGCAGCTGCGGAATTCTGGATCGGAGTTCGGTATACCTGAGTCGGAGGCTGAAAAAGTTGGCATCGACTTGACTCGGGGATATGCTGCCGAGCATGCTCGTTGAGTGCGTGCTTGAGGTTCTCCAGTCGAGTGCGCTCAGCCAATTTGGCCAGGCTTGTCTCCTCCAAGGCATGGGTCTTAGGGGTTTCTCCAACGATAGGAGTGTGAAGCGCATCCATGTTCCGGCAGCGAAGTTCTTCGCTCCGCTGCAAAGAGAGGGGTTCGGGGCGGTACTCTTCATGAACACACGACGGATCGCCGCCCCCATCGCCTCCTTCTTCTGGTTGTTTGGCCGCCCTAAGTCGATTCATTTCTCGCCTCGGTGAAAAGGCACTACCTCTTTACCGACTGATGAAGAAGTCAGATAAGTTCGAGTGGACTCCTGAAGATGATGCAGCATTTGCAGAGCTTAAAGCCCTGCTTTCTACCCAGCCGGTGCTTGCTGCTCCAATCAGCAAAGAGCCTTTACTGCTTTACATTGCAACCACTGGACAAGTCGTCAGTACAGTACTTACAGTCGAGTGGGAAGAAGAAGGAAAAGCTTACAAAGTTCAGTGCCCTGTATACTATGTCTCTGAAGTTTTGACTCCATCAAAGCAAAGATATCCACATTATCAGAAGCTTGTTTATGGGATTTATATGACCACGAAGAAGGTTGCACATTACTTCTCTGACCACTCCATTACAGTCGTCAGCAACGCTCAATTATCAGAGATTCTAAACAACAGAGATGCAACTGGTCGAGTGGCAAAATGGGCGATTGAACTCCTTCCCTTGGATATCAAGTTCGAGGCAAAGAAAGCTATCAAGTCCCAAGCAATAGCGGATTTCCTCGCCGAGTGGATCGAACAGCAACTGCCGAATCAAGTTCACTCGGGGCACTGGACCATGTTGTTTGATGGTTCCAAGATGCTGAATGGTTCCGGTGCTGGGGTGGTACTGGTATCCCCCCGAGGAGACAAGCTTAGATATGTCCTCCAGATTCACTTTGATTCCTCCAATAACAAAGCAGAATATGAAGCACTCTTGTATGGGTTACGTATGGCCATCTCACTCGGCGTCTGTCTCCTCATGGTCTATGGCGACTCAGATTTGGTAGTCAATCAAGTGATGAAGGAGTGGGACGTCAGAAGCCCAGTCATGACTGGCTACTGTAATGCGATGAGGAAGTTGGAAAAGAAGTTTGAGGGGTTAGAGCTCCATCATATACCCCGACTGAAGAATCAAGCCGCCAATGATTTAGCAAAGATAGGCTCCAAGAGAGAAGCCATTCCCAGTAATGTGTTCCTGGAGCATATTCATGCACCTTCAGTTCAAGAAGATCCCTTCACTGAAGAGCCCCCACAGCCAAAGAGTGCCACCGATCCGACGGAAGTCGAGATTCCAGCCGTGGTCGACCTAATCATGGATATTTTGGTTATTGCTCCAGACTGGACAATGTCGTACATTGCGTATATCCTTAGGAAGGAACTCCCAGAGGATGAAGAAGAGGCTCGACAGATCGTCTGTCGATCCGAAGCCTTTACTGTGATAAGAGGACAGCTGTTCAGGGAAAGTGTAACCGGAGTCAGCCAGAAATGCATAACCCCGGAAGAAGGACTAGTGATCCTCAACGACATCCACTCGGGGACCTGTGGCCACCATGCGTCCTCTAGGACCATTGTGGCTAAAGCATACCGAGCTGGATTTTATTGGCCACGAGCAAATGAAATGGCGAAAGAATATAGTTGACAGATGTGAAGGCTGCCAGTTTTACTCTAATATGTCCCACAAACCTGCGTCATCCCTAAAGACCATTCCACTCGTCTGGCCCTTTGCTGTTTGGGGATTAGATATGGTTGGACCGCTGAGGACTGGTAAGAGCGGCTTCACTCACGTGCCTATAGCAGTCGACAAGTTTACCAAGTGGATTGAAGCCAAGCCTATCAAGAATCAGGAAGCTATTACTGCCATCAGCTTCAGCAGAGAATTGATGTTCAGATACGGAGTTCCACACAGCATCATCACTGACAATGGATCGAACTTCGATTCAGACGAGTTCAGAACCTTCTGTGCCTCCCAAGGCACACGAGTCTACTATGCTTCGATCGCCCATCCCTAGTCGAATGGACAAGCAGAGAGAGCAAATGGCCTGATTCTGACAGGATTGAAACCCCGACTGATGCGAGACCTCAAGCATGTAGCGGGTGCCTGGGTTGATGAACTTCCATCATTTCTTTGGGGATTGAGGACAACTCCCAATCGGTCAACTAGCCGAAGTCCATTCTTCTTAGTCTATGGAGCTGAAGCTGTTCTACCGAGTGACTTGCTTCATAATGCACCACGAGTCGAGCTCTTCTCTGAAGATGAAGCAGAGCAAGCTCGGCAGGAAGCAGTCGACCTCCTAGAGGAGGAAAGAGAGATGGCCTTGACCCGGTCGACCATTTATCAACAAGACTTGCGTCGATTCCACGCCAAAAATGTGAAAGGTCGAGCCTTTCAAGAGGGAGACTTGGTTCTTTGAGTGGATCAGCAGAAACCACACAAGCTCGCTCCTGCTTGGGAAGGCCCCTTCATCGTCACCAGAGTGCTCCACAACGGAGCATACCACCTTTACAATGTCGAGCATAAGAAGGATGAGCCACAGGCTTGGAATGCGGAGTTGCTCCGCCCCTTTTACACTTAAGTACTCATTCGAATAAAATGTAATAAGAAGTACCTTTGTAATTTGCTTATCAAAGACAAGAGCTTTACAGTCCTCTTAAACGACTGTTGTTGCTTTTATTTGTGTCTGAAACCCCCCAGTGGGTGACTTAGCTGCGAATCCGTTTTGCCTAAGTTTAAAAGAAAATCCTACCGAGTGGTGAGCAAGCCTCCCACTCGGAGGCTTAGCTGCGAATCCGTTTCGCCTAAGTTTAAAAAATCCTACCGAGTGGTGAGGAACCCACCCACTCGGGGGCCTAGCGGCGAATCCGTTTCGCCTAAGTTTAAAAAATCCTACCGAGTGGTGAGCAAGCCTCCCACTCGGAGGCTTAGCTGCAGTCCAGTACTCGCCTAAGTTTGTAAAATCCTACCGAGTGGTGAGCAAGCCTCCTACTCGGGGGCTTAGCTGCAGTCCATTACTTGCCTAAGTTTGTAAAATCCTACCAAGTGGTGAGCAAGCCTCCCACTCGGGGACTTAGCTGCAGTCCAGTACTCGCCTAAGTTTGTAAAATCCTATCGAACGGTGAGCAAGCCTCCCACTTGGAGGCTTAGTTGCGAATCCGTTTCGTCTAAGTTTAAAAATCCTACCGAGTGGTGAGCAAGCCTCCCACTCGGAGGCTTAGCTGCAGTCCAGTACTCGCCTAAGTTTGTAAAATCCTACAGAGTGGTGAGCAAGCCTCCCACTCGGGGGCTTAGCTGCAGTCCAGTACTCGCCTAAGTTTAGAAAATCCTATCGAGTGGTGAGCAACCCTCCCACTCGGGGGCTTAGCTGCAGTCCAGTACTCGCCTAAGTTTGTAAAATCCTACCGAGTGGTGAGCAACCCTCCCACTCGGAGGCTTAGCTGCAGTCTAGTACTCGCCTAAGTTTGTAAAATCCTACCGAATGGTGAGCAACCCTCCCACTCGGAGTCTTAGCTGCAGTCTAGTACTCGCCTAAGTTTGTAAAATCCTACCGAGTGGTGAGCAACCCTCCCACTTGGAGGTTTAGCTGCAGTCCAATACTCACCTAAGTTTAAAAAATCCTACCTAGTGGTGGTCGACCCTCTTACTCAGGGGCTTAGCTGCAGTCCAGTGCTCGCCTAAGGTTTAAAGTCCATCCCCATCTGCAAGGACAACGAGGTGCAGGTCGACTACAACCTTCTCCATAGGAGTTGTGCCAAAAGTACAACATACGCTCCATCCCTATCCGCAAGGACGACGAGGTACAGGTCGACCACAACCTTCTCCTTTGGGGCTGCGCCACAAATACAATGTGCGCTCCATCCCCATCCGCAAGGACGACGAGGTGCAGGTCGACTACAACCTTCTCCTTCGGAGTTACGCCACAAGTACAACATACG
>NC_057812.1:180810379-180819085 GCF_018294505.1 Triticum aestivum
ATCCGCAAGGACGATGAGGTGCAGGTCGACTACAATATTTCCTTAGGAGCTGCGCCACAAGTACAACGTTCGCTCCATCCCTATCCGCAAGACGATGAGGTACAGGTCGACTGCAACCTTCTCCTTCAGAGTTGTGCCACAAATACAACGTGCGCTCCATCCCCATCTGCAAGGACAACGAGGTGAAGGTCGACTGCAACCTTCTCCTTCGGAGCTATGCCACAAATACAACGTGCGCTCCATCCCTGTCCGCAAGGACAACGAGATGCAGGTCGAAAGATTATTCAGAGTAAAGAGCAAATTCCACTCGAAGGCAAATATAGGCATATTCAGAAATAAACCAAGTTCAGAGAAATCCTAAAGTTCCAGATGATGGATCAATAGTATTCGAGCATCAAGCCCGAAGGAGTTTAACGGTTACAACAACCACTCGGCATTTCGAGGTAAATTTAAGGCAGGTTTAAATTTCAAAGTTTGTTCATTCGGCAGGAGGAGGGCTGGCAGGTTCGACGAATTCGTCCAAGTCAATTCCATCTGCAATCCGAGTGGCAGCAGCGATGAAAGTCTCCATAAAGGACTGGAAATCATGTCTTTTGGTGTTGGCGACCTTGATCGCCGCCAGCTTATCTTCACGGGCTTCCTTGCAGTGGACACTGGCCAAGGACAACGCCATGTCAGCACCACACCGGGCAGAGGACTTCTTCCATTCTTGCACTCGACCAGGGACCTTGTTGAGTCGAGCCATCAGAGACTCGAGGTCATTTTGAAGCGTCGCCCTTGGCCAGAGTGATGATTCGATCCATGAAACTGCCACCTTCAGACGAGTGAGGTAACTTGTAACACTAGCGACGTGGGATTCCAGTTGGAGCACATTCATGGCAGCCTCGTCGTCGACTGGAGAAACAATAGTGTCCAAACCCATCTCGATCCGTCCAGTCTCCTCGTCAAAGTTTTGGCAATTCTGCAGTCAAGGAGTTAGTGAGTCGACTCGACAAGACTAACTTGCAAGTAGTAAACCAGTCAGATTAAAAGGAGTACCTTCCAGCATAAGAAAGAGCTTCTTGGCGAGAGTTCTTAGATAAGCTTCCACGTCATTTCTCTTATGAGCCATGGATTCCAGCTTCTCATTCAGAGCCACCTTATCCTTCTTCAGACGAGTTGCCTCTCGGTTGGATTCAGTGAGAGAGGATTTCAGCTTGCTTACTTCTTCTTCCAGTGCTCTGACTGAAGCCAGCTTCTAGCTAGCAAGGGCAGTCTTATCTTGAGCTTCCTTCTACGCAGCTGCAAGGTCCAAGTCCTTCTTCTCCAGAGCCAACCTCATTTTCTCTACAAAATAAGCAATCGGATCAAACAAGAGATCAAAGAAATATTTTAAAGGACGATCGACGTGAGCAGTCGATAGGCAGTCACCTTCCATACCAGCAACTTCATCTTGAGCTTTCTTCAATTTTTGTTGGGCCAGCTCCAAGTCAAGGTTGAGTTGCCTCTGCTTCTCCTCAAATTCGGCGAACTTAGAAATGAGAGTACAAGATTTCTGCAGAGGGTAAAAGACATATCAATCGACAAGATCAAAGATCATTTACTTCCGAGTGAATGAAACTTCAAAGTTTGCTCAGACCCCAGCCGACTGCCCGCAGTCGACCGCGGTCTCAAGGACTACACCTAGCGGGTGCACTTGGCGTGCCCCACTGATTCATATTCCACTCGGCGGTCCGCCCGGGTCGACTAAAAAAGGAGAAGAACTATTCAGACCCCGGTAGACTGCCAACAGTCGACCGCGGTCTCGGGGACTACACCCAGTGGGTGCACTTGACGTGCCCCCACTGGTTCAGATCCCACTCGGTCGGTCTGCCCGGGTCGAGTGGAAGAAAGGAAAGTGAAAAGAAGTACTCAGACCCCAGCCGACTGCTCGCAGTCGACTGCGGTCTCGGGGACTACACCCAGTGGGTGCACTTAGCGTGCCCCCACCGGTTCAGATCCCACTCGACCAGACCGAGTGGAAGTGTGCAAATACTAAAGACAACAAAACACCCAGTGGGTGTACAGATTCGACGCAAACAATAAGAGATTGTATGAAAGAAAATATTTCAGGTAGCATATCCTAATAGAACAAGGTCAGTCGAAAGTCAACTTACCTGGACATTGGCCTGAAGAGTCGCGCTGGCATCGTAAGCAGCCTGGCTGTTGTCGTGCACCGTCTTCATTCGCTCCATCATCACGCTAGCCTAATGGATGGCCTCCGCAGCGGCATCCGACTGGCTTTTCGGAACATGATAGTTGGTGAAGAAGGGAGCAGACAGCCCAGATGCGGCACCTTGGAGCTTCGAGGCATGATGTTGGACTGCTGAAGGAAACACTGGTACAATCGACGGTGCGGGGCACTCACTCGACAACGGGACAACAAAAGTTACAGAGGCCCCACCTGCATCTTCAGGTTGTTGGACGGTTGGTTCTATCATCAGTCCCGGCTGAGATGTCTTGCTAGCAGCTACTTTTTTGTTTCTTCTGGGCTCCGGGACCACATCTTCATCATCATTCGGAAGCTCGCTAACGTTGAGTGGAGAGTCAAATAAATCAGTCGACCCCAAGTGAATCGCCAGAATTTAATCGACCAAATAATCAAGAACAAGATCACGAGAATTTTACCTAGGTTGGAGGTAACCGCGTCTTCCATTTCCTCATCTCGGTATTGGCGGGAGGAAGTTCTAGAGGTAGCTGCACTGCAAATGTCAACATTCAGTCGGTTACGTTCTGTTGCTCGAGTAGACCAAAGGATCAGGTCAGATGGTTACCCAAAGATGGTGGGAATGGTCACTTTGATTCTGGGCAAAGCCTTCGGCGGTTTGGAGGATGCGGCCTTCAATGGTTTCAGCGCTGGAGGCGGCGCAGTCTTGAGCTGTTTCGATACATTCTCGGTCGGCACTCGAGAAGACGTCCGAGGGCGCTTTGAAGACTGCCCAGTTGGTGCGGCCACTAGGTCAGGGGTGCTTGCCGGGTCATGAGCGTGCTTGGACCTCCTTTCTCTGCGAGGAGGTGAGTCAACCTCTTCTTTGTCACTCGGGTCGTCGCTCTCCTCGTCCTCCTCTGCATCCGAGTGCCACTCGCCACTCTCGCCCCCGTCGCCTCTCCCTCGACCTTTTGCTCCTGCACTCCATTGGGCATTGAATACATATCAACAAGAGACTGAAAGACAATGAACAAAAGAAAGATAGTCGACCGTCAACAAGATGCTACATAGTAAAACAAGAAGACACTTGACAATGCAGAATCGTACCTATTCCGGCTGGCATGAATGGTCGAATGGAACCACCCTGCTGGACCCCCGGGGATTATCCTTGTTGCCAGTAATACCTCTCAGCCACTGCTCCACCGTGTCCTCACTGACATCCTCCGGGTGGATCCGAGTGGAATCCTTGAGTCTCGAGTACATCCACATTGGATGGTCACGAGCTTGGAGTGGTTGGATGCGTCGACTGAGGAAGACCTCCAGCTGGTCCATACCAGTCACTCCGTCGCGGACAAGTTGGACAACCCGCTTGACCAACACCTTCACCTGGACATTCTCCTCCGGGATCACTCTCAAGGTGGAGGGCTTCTCCACTCGAGCCATGGAAAAGGGGGGAAGTCCAGTCGACTGGCCCGGGGTCGGCTGGTCCTTGCAGTAGAACCAGGTCGACTGCCAACCCCGGACCAAGTCGGGAAGGATCATAGTTGGGAAAGTGCTTTTGTTCCTCATTTGAATTCCAAGACCCCCGCACATCTGTATCACGTGCATCCTCTCATCACTCAGGTTGGCCTTCTTGACCATCTGAGAGCGACATGTGAATATGTGCTTGAAGAGACCCCAGTATGGTCGACAACCCAAGAAGTTCTCGCACATGGACACAAAAGCGGCAAGGTACACGATGGTGTTTGGAGAAAAGTGGTGGAGTTGAGCCCCAAAGAAGTTAAAGAAACCACGAAAGAAAAGGGTGGGGAGGCATAGAAAACATGCGGTCGACATGGGTGGCAAGGAGAATGCACTCACCCTCCTGCGGCTGTGGCTCAGTCTCGTTCCCCGGGAGCCGCGCCAATTCGTGGGGGATCAGTCCCCCCTCAACCAGGTCGTCGATGTCATCTTGACTGATTGTCGAGCGGATCCAGTCGCCCTGGATCCAGCCAGGCGGCAGGCCAGACCTCGACGAAGATTGCCCCGGTTGGTCTTCTTCCCTTTAGCCTTCGCCGTCGCCTTCTTCGCACGCTCCAATGCCACCATCTTCTCCTTCCCCATGGCAGCGAATCGAGTTCGAGCAGGACGACAACGCCGAGAGCAGAAGCAGGCGCAGCGGAGAAATCTGAGGAGGAGGAAGAAGAATGGAGGTGCACTGTTCAAAAGCCCCGGTCCGGCACCTTATATAAGGTCACTTTCGAGTGACTGACTTGTAGGCCCGGACGATCTATCAAATCCTGCAACAGTCGCATGCACGATACATGGCAAAAAAGGTGGCACGGAGATCGAGGCGGCCTGCCTAATCCGTCCTGATTACTACGGCCTCCCCCGCCTGGCGCGCTTCCCAAAATTTGAATCCCGTGAAATCCGTAGACAGTAGAACAACCCGTCAGACGGAAGATAAAGTAGCATGTCATCATATTAAGCCGTCAGACATGGAAGAGTGCGACCTCTCGTGCGGACCTGTGTAGTCCTGATGTCTACTACACAACCTTCTTCTTGTAGACGTTGTTGGGCCTCCAAGTGCAGAGGTTTGTAGGACAGTAGCAAATTTCCCTCAAGTGGATGACCTAAGGTTTATCAATCCGTAGGAGGCGTAGGATGAAGATGGTCTCTCTCAAGCAACCCTGCAACCAAATAACAAATAGTCTCTTGTGTCCCCAACACACCCAATACAATGGTAAATTGTATATGTGCACTAGTTCGGCGAAGAGATGGTGATACAACTCAAGATGGCAATGGGGACGAAACCCATCGGGGTTTGCCTTCCCAAACCCATCCCCACAAGAAAATCGTAAACCCGTCCCCGTCCCCATCCCCATCACCATGCGCGGGGCTAGTTTTCCGCCCGTCCGCTAAACCCATCGGGTTTCGGGGAACCCACGGGGGAGCCACAAGAAAATCAAAATATTTAAACAAACATAGTGGCGACAAAGAATAACATTTCAGCAGCAAAACAAGCACATTTCAGCAGCATAACTTGAGCAAATTTCAAGAAAAAACAATATTAGATGGTTCAACAGCTATATAGAATGTATTTCAGCAGCATGACACCACATTTCAGCAACAAAAATGATCAGATTTCAGCAAGAAAGATGATAAGCCATACATGGTTCAACAAGATGTGCAATTATATAAGTTTTAAAATAGAATCCTTGGTTTGGCCTTCAACATTGGGGGGTGGGGGCTCGGTCGCTCAGGCTCGATAGCTTTGGTTTGGGCCGCACCGGATCAGTGCTTGGTAAAAAATGTATTTTCCTGGGTTTGCCGGGTTTCGGGTTCGGGGACTGCTGAAACGGGTGCAAACCCACGCAACATGTCGGGTTGTATAATTAGCCCAACAACAGCCCCACGGGGATGAAAATGCGCCCATCCCCGTCCCCTAATAGGGTAAAAACCCGCACGGACGCGGGTTTCGGGGCCCCATTGCCATCTTGAGATACAAGTGGTATATGGATAGTAGACAACAGTTTTGTAATCTGAAAATATAAAGACAGCAAGGTAACTAATGGTAAAAGTGAGCATAAACGGTATTGCAATGATAGGAAATAAGGCCTAGGGTTCATACTTTCGCTAGTGTAAGTTCCCTCAATAATGATAACAAAATTGGATCACATAACTATCCCTCAACATGCAACAAAGGGTCACTCCAAAGTCTTCAATAGCGGAGAACGGACGAAGAGATTATGGTAGGGTACGAAACCACCTCAAAGTTATTCTTTCCAATCAATCCGTTGGGCTATTCCTATAAGTGTCACAAACAGCCCCAGAGTTCGTACTAGAATAACACCTTAAGACACAAATCAACCAAAACCCTAATCTCACCTAGATACTCCAATGTCACCTCAAGTATCCATGGGTATGATTATACGATATGCGTCACACAATCTTAGATTCATCTATTCAACCAACACATAGGAGCTCAAAGAGTGCCCCAAAGTTTCTACCGGCGAATCATGACAAAAACGTGTGCCAACCACTATGCATAGGTTCATGGGCGGAACCCGCAAGTTGATCACCAAAACATACATCAAGTGAATCACGTGGTATCCCATTGTCACCACAGATATGCACGGCAAGACATGCATTAAGTGTTCTCAAAGCTTTAAAGACTCAATCCGATAAGATAACTTCAAAGGGGAAACTCAATCCATTACAAGAGAGTAGAGGGGGGGGGAGAAACATCATATGATCCAAATATAATAGCAAAGCTCGTGATACATCAAGATCGTATCACCTCAAGAACATGAGAGAGAGAGAGAGAGAGAGATCAAACACATAGCTACTGATACATACCCTCAGCCCCGAGGGAGAACTACTCCCTCCTCGTCATGGAGAGCACCGGGATGATGAAGATGGCCATCGGAGAGGGATTGCCCCCTCCGGCAGGGTGCCGGAATGGGTCTAGATTGGCTTTCGGTGGTTACGGAGGCTTCTGGCAGCGGAAATCCCGATCTATTGTGCTCCCCGGTAGTTTTAGGGTATATGGATATATATATATGCGGAAGAAGTACGTCAGGGGGGCCACGAGGGGCCCACGAGGGTGGAGGGCGCGCCCTAGGGGGGTGGGTGCGCCCCCCTAACTCGTGGCCTCCTTGAAACTTCCCTTACGTGCACTTCAAGTCTTCTGGGATTCTTTCCTTCCAAAAATGAGTTCCGTGAAGTTTCAGGTCAATTGGATTCCGTTTGATTTTCCTTTTCTTCGAAACCCTAAAACAAGGTAAAAACAGAAACTGGCACCGGGCTCTGGGTTAATAGGTTAGTCCCAAAAATGATATAAAAGTGTATAATTAAGCCCATAAACATCCAAAACTGTAGATAATATAGCATGGAGCAATCAAAAATTATAGATACATTGGAGACGTATCAAGTCCTCAAGGTCATCTGCTCAGTTGCTGATGGTAATGCAGTTGTCGTGTCTGCCAACGGCGGGGAAGAAGATCTGAGGCGGTGAAAGACAGTCTGGAGAGCGGATCCCTGCTGTGGTGAACCCTTCCGTCGTTGGAGCAGCTCAGCTGGGGTGGAACACAGCACCACAGGAGCAGGACAAACCACACAAGGTTTTCTTTGACACATATCTGTAACAGAAGTAATTGTGTAAGGGCTTGTTTGAATTTGAGGATTCTAACAATGCAGGGATAGGAAATAGACAGAAATAGGATAGGAATGCACGTGCAAAATAGAGAATTTAAAAACACATGATTTCTGCCAATCTGGGTGTTTGGTTCACAAGAATTGGAAGATCACATGATGCAAAGAAGCATGGTGAGATTAAGTCAAACCACAAGAAAATGTACGGCTATAATGCTATTATGCTACTATCTCTTAGTCTTGTGCTTCATGAATAGGAATTTGAAAAGGAGGACAAGTGGAAATTAAAATTCCTACGGTTTTTTGTTTCAAGGAGACACTAAAGGAACAAATCCTATAGTTTTCCTTTGCTCCATTCCTTTGCACCAAATTCATGAAAAGTAGTACCATAGGAAACTTTCCAATTCCTATGTTTTTCATTCACTTTTCCTTTCAAGCACTGGCGATTCTAGTAGGAAGGCTTGAGCAAGGAAAAGCCTACACTAAAAAAATGTTTTTGTGCTACTTCTATTACTTTGGACCAAGGCCACTACCCTACTAGCTCAGCTCCCATGGCCATCGACAAATGCACAGCTCAAACACGCAGAGATAAATAATGATGCGTTCAAGAGAGTCCATCATGGATAGCTAAGTTTCCTGGTACCTCACTGCTTGTCATATAGTAGGATAAATAATCGTATTTCCCATTACTCTGTGTGTTCAGTGGACAATATATATAACATGTAGAGTAAAAAAGATATGCAACAAGTGTACAACCTCTTTGGCAAAGCCATGTCGATCTCTGGCTGACTTGGGTGTCGGGGGAGGGGAAGAAGATCTTAGGCGTCTGGAGATGGAGCCCGAGGTACTGCTCCGTTGTGATGGAGGGTTTCGTTATTGGAGCAGCTCCGGTGAGTTGTACGGCACCGAGGCTGAAGCAGGACAAGAGAGACAACATTAACCCGAGTGGAATTCTAATAGTATATCCAATAGATGACATAAAATACATAACCACAAAGTGCTAGATGTAAAATACATCAACCGCTCATCTCTGAACTTAACTATCGAAACTGAATTTAACTGTCGAAACTGAACTTGACTGTCGAAACTGAATTTTACTGTCAAAACTGAATGCATTAGAGGTGAGGCTACATGTCAGTCGACTGACTTTTACATCTCTGTTCAGTCGATTTTGCAGTCGTTGGATACGAAATCAAGGGCCTGCAGTTGATCTTCAACCTCCTTACCCCTGAGCCTCCAACCACCACCAGCCAAACAGCCGCCCACGGCCGGCGATGCGCCGCCCTGCCCGCCCCGAAAACACTCCCCACCGCCGGTCCGCCGCCACCCCAGCCATCCCTCTAGCCCCCCCCCCCGTTCTGAGCTTTTTCTCCGGTGATCCCCACGCCACCGCCCCACCACCGCCG
>NC_057812.1:180819328-180823999 GCF_018294505.1 Triticum aestivum
CTCTCCGGTGAGCCCCCTCCCCGCTATGGCTGGTTCTTCCTTAACTCCGGCAAGCCCCCCCCACCCCCTGAAAATCGACTGACCCAAAAGTCGATTCAGTCGACTGAAGTGTAGCTAAATCGGAGCAGCATCGCAAGCAAGAGCAAGAGCGAGAGCAGCAGCGTGAGCAAGAGCAAGAGCAAGAGCAGACAAGGCAGGGGACCGAGAGCAACAGCAGAGCAGCAGCACGAGCGAGAGCTAAAGCAGCAGCTCCTACTGATGTGGATGTCGCCGCCGAGGGAGCGACGACGTGGAGGAAGTGGCCGACGACGCCGCCGTGGATGGAGCCACGCCGTGTTGGTCGGAACCGAGCGCCGGCAACACCGTGAGATCGAATCAAGAAGAAAATGCATCAATTAGTGTACAACCTATTTGGTGGCGCCGATTAGGCCGCAGCTTCATTCGAGGAAACGGTGATGATGATGCTCTTCCGGTGGTGTAGGTGAAGACGGCAGTGTGGGAATGGAGGTGGCGCGAAAGACGAGGGGAACGTCGGGGCAGCTCCTTGGAGGTGGAGGACGGGGTGGCTAAACCGGCGAGATGACCAGATCGACGACGAATCCTCAGCTGGTATGATGGATGAGGGACGTCGAGGTGTTGCTGTGGACGACATCGTCGGGGAAGAGGCTCCGGCTGGGTGGCGGACGGAGGAGGGTGTGGGGCTTCGCAGGTTTTCCCGGCTTCGTTGTACGAATGGGTGGGCGGATGGGATGGGAGTGGGGAACCATGGCTTAGGGACGCGCTTGTCCAAAATGTGGGGTAAGTTAAGAAAGTACCCCCACCGATTCTGGGGTATCACGGGCATTTTGCGTGTCGGGATTTCACAGGAGGTGGGAGTTTTCGCACACGTTGTAATTTTGGAATAGCAAGGCGCGGGTTGAGATGGAGGGAGTTGTCAGAGCACAACGAGACAAAGATTTATCTTAAATATTTCGGGGTAACAAGGCGCGGGTTGAAGAGGCGGGAGTTTCGCAGCACGATAGACAGAGACGCTAGCTTGAAATTTCGGCATAACAAGGCGCGGCTCAAAATTTCGAGAGAACAAGCTTAACATGTACCCAAAAAAGACAATTTAGACTAGTATGATATACTACGTACAATGTGTTTAACACGCACAACACACACACAGATACCATTCACACAAGTAAGGCACACGCGCATTGCACGCATGAGATTTGGCAACCAAATTATGAATAAATACCACATTATAGCATGTAAGCTTTGAGTCATATATGCATGATGTAGATGTTCGTTTAATTCTTATAGTTCATTTCATTCAAAATCATCTAGTTTTTATAAGAAAGCTAATCTATTTTAAGATTCATGGAATTGTGCGTCGTAAGGCATAAAGTAAAAACAAATCATGTAGAAAAACATTTGGGCAATTCTGATACAGAAGATTCTAGAACAAAGAAGAAGTGCTTGTGTTTTGAGGTTTGTGCATTATGCTTAAGTTCAACCATAGAGTCTTCTAGATTGTACATGTGGCAAAATCTGATGGAATCTATATGATATCCAACGGCCAGTAGTGCTCAAATTTGCCAGCTCTGCACCATCGGATTGGCCTCATCCAACGACCATCTTTCAAAGTTAAAGTTATCCGCACACTATATAAAAAATATATAATAGAATATATATTGGGGTATAGATATAGATATGTGATGTGAAAGCCACCCATCATCTCCAATTAGAATAGTGTGTACATGCACGAATGCAATGTGGCCAAACGATGTCTGCCATCGGTATCTCAAATTCAAACCAGTCTGACCTTGTTCAATGTGTATACATTACAGCATGCTCGTTTCCAAACCACACCGCGTACATCTCCGTTATATTCATGCATGCATGGGTTTCAAACATCATGATCTCTTATTCAGATATTTGAATTCAACTTTACATTGATTATGACCTCACCTAGTCTTTTACACCCACACATTGGTCTTCTCTTTATAATTGTACAACTAACTTTCTCTCGTGCATGCATGCACACACACTACCATTCGGCATTATCCATCGCACACATGCAATCTTTTTCTTCAAGCCGGTCTCCCATGAAGGCACACACACACACACATCCCCCTCTCCATCATATCGGGCATTCTTTATCTCTCACGTGCATGCGCAACGATCGATGTTTCTCTATGTGTGTGTGTATATAGCTAGGTCTTTCATAGTTCTCCACATAAACCGATCAATCTATATATCTAGTGAGGTCTCACCCTCTTTCTCATGTCCACATCGATCAATCTATACCTCCCTATATAGGATTACATATATAGCTAATACACCCACATTAATTATATATCCAACGCCCCCCCCCCCTCATCATCCATGCCTTCCGCTTCATCTCTTAGACGCGTGCAATATGGCGAAGACAGGGGGCAGCAAGGCCCCCCTAACATCACTATATATCATGGCTAATATGAATGTGATCATTAGACAATTGCTGGTAAAAATGGTTTAAGTTGATGAATTGGCCCTCCTCGTAAAGGATTAGCAATGCTTGGCCCCCTAGCTCATGGGACATTTTTCATGGCTCCGCCACTGCGCAATAGCGCACGTTCTCGCCCCCTATCTCTAAATATCGATCTCGCAGATGTGCACTCCTTCATAGTCTCCCTCCACTCGGCCCCTCGCACAATATTCTAGCCCCCCACCGGATTTTGCCACATGTACAATCTAGTAGACTCCATGGTTGAACTTAAGCATAATGCACAAATCTCAAAACAACAGTGGTTCTCCTTTGTTCTCCTTTACAACGCACAATTCCATGAATCATAAAATAGATTAAGGGCTTCTTTGATTCAAAGGATTCTCAAAGGAATTTTGGAGGATTCTAATCCTTAGGAACTTTTCCTATCTTGGTTGTTTGATTCGTAGGATTGTAAACCATAGGAATTTTTCCATATGATTCATTTGCACTAGATTTCATAGGAAACATCCCATCCACTCAAACCTTTTTGAAAGAATTCTGTATTTTTTCTATGGATAATTAAACACTCGTACAATCCTGTAGGACTCAAGACGACATTCCACTCTAATCCCATGTTCTTCCTATTCCCGCATTTTGGAAATCCTACGAATCAAAGAGGCCCTGGGTTTTTTATAAAAACTAATTGATTTTGAATGAGATGAACTATAAAAATTAGATGAAAGTCTACATCAGGCTTATATGACTCAGAGCTTACATGCTATAGTGTGGTATTTATTCACAATTTGGTTGCAAAATCTAACACGTGCAATGCACGTGTACCTTACTAGTACTTCGAGATGTGAAAAACACAATGGCACGCTACACAGTGTCTCTCTTACAGTTCATGAAGCCACGTGGCACATGTGGAGGCATTGTCGCGACATCCTTGTGTGGATTGATCACAGTGACATGCTGCTGGTTCCAGAAGAATGTACTCATCCTCCCAGAGCCACACTGGCGGTACATGCACGAAGCGAAGATGTGCACACACGCCACGCACGCACTCATTCCCTCGCACGCACACGCGGGTACACGGGCGGACACAATTTTTACCAAGATCCACCCCATGTGATAATTTGACGCGTGTAAAGTCCTTCACTTCATTGATGGTCAATTAATACAGCGCATGCTGAAGGAAATATGCCATAGATGCAATAATAAAGTTATTATTTATTTCCTTATATCATGATAAATGTTTATTATTCATGCTAGAATTGTATTAACCGGAAACTTAGTACATGTGTGAATACATAGACAAACAAAGTGTGACTAGTATGCCTCTACTTGACTAGCTCGTTGAATCAAAGATGGTTAAGTTTCCTAGCCATAGACATGAGTTGTCATTTGATTAACGGGATCACATCATTAGGAGAATGATGTGATTGACTTGACCCATTCTGTTAGCTTAGCACTTGATCGTTTAGTATGTTGCTATTGCTTTCTTCATGACTTATACATGTTCCTATGACTATGAGATTATGCAACTCCCGTTCACCGAAGGAACACTTTGTGTGCTACCAAACGTCACAATGTAACTGGGTGATTATAAAGGTACTCTACAGGTGTCTCCGAAGGTACTTGTTGAGTTGGCGTATTTCGAGATTAGGATTTGTCACTCCAATTGTCGGAGAGGTATCTCTGGGCCCACTCGGTAATGCACATCACAATTAGCCTTGCAAGCATTGTAACTAATTAGTTAGTTGCGGGATAATGTATTACGGAATGAGTAAAGAGACTTGCTAGTAACGAGATTGAACTAGGTATTGAGATACCGACGATCGAATCTCGGGCAAGTAACATACCGATGACAAAGGGAACAACGTATGCTGTTATGCGGTTTGACCGATAAAGATCTTCATAGAATATGTGGGATTCAATATGAGCATCTAGGTTCTAATATTGGTTATTGACCGGAGACGTGTCTCGGTCATGTCTACATAGTTCTCAAACCCGTAGGGTCCGCACGCTTAAAGTTCGGTGATTATCGGTATTATGAGTTTTTGTGTTTTGATGTACCGAAGGTAGTTAGGAGTCCCGGATATGATCACGGACATGACGAGGAGTCTCAAAATGGTCGAGATGTAAAGATCAATCTATTGGACGACTATATTCGGACATCGGAAGTGTGTTGGGTGGTCTCGGAGAAAACCGGAGTGCCG
>NC_057812.1:180824175-180898499 GCF_018294505.1 Triticum aestivum
AGTGGAGAGAGAGAGAGGGCTGGCCTAGGGCAGGCCGTGCGCCCCTCCCTGAATTGGACTAGGAGAGGGGGGCGGCGCCCCCCTCTCCTTCTCCCTCTCCCCTTCCTTTCCCCCTCTAGTAGGAGTAGGAAAGAGGGGAGTCCTACTCCTACTAGGAGGACTCCTCCTCCTGGCGCGCCATAGAGGGCCGGCCAGCCTCCCCCCTTGCTCCTTTAATACGGGGGCAGGGGGCACCCCATAGATACAACAATTGATCATTGATCTCTTAGCCGTGTGGGGCGCCCCCCTCCACTATAATCTACCTCGATCATAATGTAGCAGTGCTTAGGTGAAGCCCTGCGTCGGTAGCATCATCATCACGTCACGATGTCGTCGTGCTGATGAAACTCTCCTGTGAAGCTTTGCTGGATCGGAGGTCGCGGGACGTCATCGAGTTGAACATGTGCAGAACTCAGAGGTGTCATACGTTCGGTACTTGGATCGGTCGGATCGTGAAGACGTACGACTACATCAACCGCGTTGTGCTAAACGCTTCCGCATTCGGTCTACGAGGGTACGTGGACACACTCTCCCCTCTTGTTGCTATGCATCACCATGATCCTGTGTGTGCGTAGGGAAAACTTTGAAATTACTACGTTCCCCAACACATGCAAATTGAGTGAACGTGAGGGCGGAAGAAAGACATTACTACTCCACTGCGTGCATGCGAGTAGTTAAATCATGGGTTGCTAGTAGTACTTCCATTGGTCTCCTTCGTATTTTGTGCCAATTTTTGATAGTAACATAATATTTACGCATCTGAGTAGTGTAGTCTACTTGAAATTTTTGTTCCACTAAACTCATCGGGAGCCGTTTTGGGCCTCGAAACCAAAACCCATCAATTTATCTTTACCTTGTTCCCATCACATTCAAAAGTACTAGTGCTATAATTAAGTGCAAGCCTGCTCACACCTACTAGTACATATCAAACCTGAACGTGTTCCCACTATGCAGGTATTAGTACTAGTGCTAGTACTTAGGTTATAATAAGGGGAACTACCTAACCAAAAATTACTCTACCTTTCCTCCTCATAAGTGCTTCTTCTTCGTCCATCTTTGCCATGTCAGATGCGCAGATCTCTAGGTCGAGAACTACTCATAACAAGGGAGCGGCAACCAAGGCTGCGGGAAAAAAAGAGGGCTCGCCTCCATGCAGAGACCTCAAAAGATCTCTCACGGGCAGGCGATGGCTCCCAGGAGCGCCCTAGCCGCGGAGGCAAACATGCCGAGCTGGCGGCGCTGGAGTCATTATCCCTCGACGGCATGCCCGATCAGCTCAATAAGCACCTCAATAAGCAGAAGGAGTTCATCCACGGCTTGGTGGAGCTGCTGAAGGAGAGCCTCGATGACATGCCCACTAAGCTAAATAAGCAGGGGGAGTTGACCGCCGTCTTGGTGATGCTGCTGAAGAAGAGCATTGCCTCGGAGAAGAAGGCGACCGGTGAAATCCTGCAATTTCAGGAGGACAAGGCGAAGCTCTGCCACGAGCTCGACCTGCTGAAAGAGAAGAACGTCGGCTGGAAGAAGCTGCATGAGAGTAGTAGTTCCTCGATGAAGATGATGCAGGCCCTCGTCACAGAAGGAGTTGGCGAAGCTCCGCATCGAGCACCCGGCTGCTTTCAAGTTACGTAATGCGGCCGTGGAACAGATGATGAAGGCTTGTGTCGAGAAATCCCGCATCATGGACAGAATGAATAAGATGGCGGAGGAGACACGCAAGGAGATGGAGGTCGTGGAGGCGATGAAGAAGCAGTTACGACTCTGCAGTGAATTAGATCGTTTGGGGTCATAATCTTCCTTCTTCTTTTGCTCCTGTGTTTCTTCTTTTGCTTCAGGTGTTTCGCCTCACATGTCACGTTCTCTGCGAGGCATGAATAGAACAATGCTAACAATGAGATGACTAGCAAATTAGATCAGTTTTTTATCACCATATGGCACTGGGCTGCCATGTTTCGTGCTCCTCCATCGTACTAGTACTACTCCAGTGGAAAACTTGAGTATACCGCACGGTTCTTTGCTCCTCCTCAGGTTGTCGGCACATTTATACGAGCAGTCAAATCACAAGGCCCCGCCTTCCAGCAGCAATGAGCCGTCAAATCACAAAGGCCCTCGCCTCTCGTGAAAAGGACCAAGCTAGACTACCCCGCCCTCTAGTCTTTTAGAAATGTATACATTTGTACAGTAGTAGCATCGATGGATTGCGGCATGGAGCGAAACTAACAAGATGAAATTAAAGAAAAAAGGTGGTACATATAGAGAGCGCTCGTCGCCAAATTATGCATACACTCTCCACTATGACCAGCCAAAGTCGAGGCGCGGATACCAACGAGGGCCTGGTTGTGTCTATACTTGGACAACTCACCCGACTGCATGCGCACCAAGTAGACGAAGCTCGTGTCGTGTTGGTGCCGTGTGCGGCCCGCACATTAACCAAAACCTCGCATCTTCATCTTAGCCTCCGCGTTTTAAACTTCTCAATCTCAAGGCCAAGGAGCAACATGAAACCTATGATAGAGCCAATCGGATGGTTGAGAACACTACAATTCGTAGCTACAGATGTGTGTGTGAGAGAGGACGAGTGTGTGCTTGCACCTCTTCTCAGAGTACAAGTGTATGTGGGTGGCATCGACCTAGGGAGCAGTGATGGTGCGTGCAAGAAGTCCCGATAGATAGGTGTAATGCGTCTGAAAAAAGACTAGTCTATAGCTCGCCACGAGGCTATTCCTGTCGAACGCCAAGCGTAAGATATGTATTCGACGGTGCCAGTTTTTGCACGTACACAGCAGTAGAAAAAGAACTAGTACCATGGCATATGCTACACCACGGCCGAGAAAACATGCCGATGTTACACCATCCAGGAATAGTGCCGCACTTCGAAACTAGAACCGTCAATAAATTTTGAGCGCGTTTCGTCACATTCCAAATTACTACTACTACCACGCTATATTTAACTTCAAACCTGTTCACACCGATCATAACCTAAACGGTTTCCCACATAGGAGCGTATTAGTAGTACTCGGTTATAAATACTACTATGCTAAGATGACTGCACATTCCTCCTCAACTCCTCATCCACAAAAAACAATCAAGTCAGTCAAGCCATAGCCAGCGTGAGTTCTGGGTCGAGAGATTTTCACCAGGGAGAGGTGAGCATGGAAGAGGAAGCACGAGAGATGTCCCGCCTCACCGCGAAAGCAGCAGACATGTCCAGTCGCGCAGCAGTAGGAGCACAGAGGTCCCGCCGTGCCGTCGAAGCAACAGGAGGTCCCGTCGCGCCATCGATGTAGCAGACTGGTCCGGCCACGTCGTGGAAGCAGCAGAGATGTCCCGCCGCGCCGCCGAAGCAGCACGGAGGTCCCGCCGCGCTGCGACGGCTTGGGAAAATTTCTCGCGGGCAGGCGAGGACTGTTACAGGCGCATGCATGTGATGTCCATAGCCAGATGGATCAGATCTCCGGCTGGGCAAGGTTGCAGGACTAGGCTACCGGCGTCATCCGACAACTAGGGGAGGGCAATGCGAAGCTTCGGGGCGAGCGCGACCTGCTGAGGGAGAAGATCGCTGGAAGGGCGAAGCAGGAGGAGGAGACCGCTGCCTTGTTGTAGAGGACGGGCGTCATCATCAAGAAACTTATGGACGAGAATGCCATGCTCCGCATCAAGCGCAATAGGCTGGTGGAGGAATCCATGGATGCTGCCAAGCAGCATATTAAGGACCTGAAACTGATGAAAGAGATCATCGCCCACCGCGAAAACTAGTCTCCGCGACCTGCAGCACATAAAGAAAGTAAAGATCAGCGAGCCAGATCGTTGTATGCGTCTTCCTTCTTCTTTTGCCATTGTGTATTTCAGGCGTAGCCGCATGTGTTTTTTTAATTATCTTCCTAATTATGTAAGACAATTATTATCCACTCTCGTCGTCCTTATATATATTCATCAGTGTTGCTATAAGTCGCAGTAGATGCTATATAGGTCCGTCGGATCTTACATCAAGATCCGTGCAAAATTTTATTTTCAGATTTTCTTTTCTCTCTCTTAAATCTCAGTCGAGTGAGACATTTCCACGCCATTAAACAGAGGCTCGGGCGCCATTAATGGAGACCTTGGGAGAGAGGTGGACGGTAGATGGAGGTCAAACGGATCGCACGCCTCCCGTACTCAAATAGCTACCACGCATGGCACCTCCTAGCTAATAAATAGGTGGACGCGTGGCGGCACGTAAATGGTAAATAGAACGCCCATCGTATCAATAATACTTGTGTTTCTGATTGTAACGTGACAGCACTTGTTCCAAAATGACTCTGTTGATTGTTAATGTGTGCGCCTTCACAAATCGGATAGCAAAATTACCACAGCATGTTGGTGCCATGTCATGACACCAAGCCAAGTTTCATGATTTTCATGCGTGTTTCGGATTTACAAGAATTAAAAAAACCAAGTTTCTCAATGTTTCCGGCCGAGCCATGATGCCTAGATGTTTGAATTTCATTCCCATTTCTGGCATGGGACCTAGAAATTTACCCGAGGACACACATGTGATTTTTTAACCATCTTTGGTGCACTGGAGCATGCTATTGTATTTAAAATTTGAATTATGCACACAAAGGTGACACGTTCCCTCTCAGAACCACACGCCTTCTTGAGAGAAGCTCTGGTTTGCAAGAAACTTATACCAAAACTTGTTACTATTCAGCAATTTTTTTACCACAACATGGTAGTATCATGACATGACACCATGCCATGTTTCATAATTTTCGGTTTACAAGAATTTTAAAACCAAGCTTCTCAATGTTCTCGACCGAACCATGATGCCCAGATGTTTGAATTTCATTCCCATTTCTTGCATGGGACCTAGAAATTCACCCGAGGACACACATGTGATTTTTCAATCAACTTTGGTGCACGGGAGCATGTGCTTGTAGTTCAAATTTGAATTATGCACATTAAATGACCAGAAACTCAATTAATGTATGAAAAGGCCAAACGAACCCGGAATAATTCCAAAATTTATCAGGGCACTCATATAGTTCTATGTTGCCTCTGTAAAGAAAATCTGGGGGGAGGCAGAGTATATTGTTTCGCACACAAAGGTTTAAAGAAATAAAGAAATTAGTATACCTATTTAATTCTTGGGTTTTTATTATTTATGCCACTAGTTGTGTATCACTACTCAGTTTTGCCATTAGAAGTTACAACTACTCAAAAAATGCCATCGATCCGTGAGATGCCTGCTCAAAAATGCAATTAGATATCTAAAAAATGCCATCGTTAAGTTAGAAGTTTGCTCAGAAATTCCATTAGACATTGTTATTTTCACGTCAAATACGTTGACCATGTTACATGACAAAAATAAGCCGATTCTCACAATGATTAGTTAATGGTGTCCAGCATAACACACCCCTCAAATAAAACTAAGCACCCTGGAATTTTTTGACAAAACTAAGCACCATGAAATTCTTTGACAACTAAACTGCTGGCTATATGATGTTGGCCATATATATTGTACGTATATAATGTGAAGAAATGAGTGGTAGTACTATACCAACTAAAAGATGAAATGTACGAAATATAACGAGAAGAAACATAACATAGTTCTACTGGGGGGCTCAGCACAACACACCCCTCAAATAAAACTAAGCACACCAGAAATTAAACTAAGCAACTAATCCGGTAGACACCGCATTAGAACCACCATAAGCAACAACACTGCCACCTTACTCGGAGTCCTCGTCCACGTCCTCGAGTTCGTCCTTGTCCATCTTCCTCTTGGGCGATACTTCTTTGCTTGAACCGCACACTTGGCTCTTGCTCTTCATCCAACCCTTGTAGATATTGAAACAAAGGTAGCCATCCATTGCAGCGTAGTGGATGTGGTCTATATCTAGTACAGTCCACTGCCATGCACGATGAAATGTGTGCGGAGGTTTCTTCAGTTCACCGTATGAAGGATGAACCATGGCTCCTGCCAGGGTCAGCATTGAAGGCTAAACAAGGGAGGGCACCAGTCCTTCCTTCTGGAGGTCAAAGGGGTCGCCTACAACGAGGCCTATCCGACCCAGGATTTCCTTGTCACTCCTAAAGTCTATAGTAACGAATTTGACTCGGTCACCCTTGAGGAACTTCTTAAATTCCTCGCACTCAACGTTGGCATGGCATATGTGGTAGACCAAGCATAAGTCATGCACGCAAACCTAGATCACGGCGGGCTTCTTCTTCTATGCCTCCTTTAGATTCTTCTCGCTTCCCAGGACTATGGTGTACTCAACATCTAGCCCAGCGACCCACTCATCATTTGAGTTTCCGAACATGTGTTTGAAGCAAGCAAGGAATTCTTTCACTGTTGCAGAAGAACAGGTGTAGATGACGTCGAACTCATCGCCAGTGATGGTTCTAACCTTGTACCCACTGCCGATCATGGAGATTTGGGACGCCATGGATTTGGGAGGAGGGTTAGGATTAGTGGAACTGCCGTAATGTGAAAGGACGGGACGACTAGGAGCGGTTTATCGATTGTAAAAATGTGGAGTGGGGGGCGCGTGCGAATGGTAGGGTAGTGGCTTGCCTAGTGGATAAATGGATTCATGCACAGTACTATGGGGGCCCAATTAGATGTCATGTCTACTAGACGCCCAATTAAATGGCTCTCGATGTCATGTCAAGCGTCGGGAAAATTACAGGTGATACGAAGCTTTCCATTCTCCCATGATACGGGCTTCCAAGAGCCCTTGGATCTGAGACCGAATGGTTACATGGCGTGATTCTAGACCTATGGGTGAATATCCTATCTTGGAGAGTTATTCTGCAAATTTTCAGCAACTTAGCATGCGACCGTTCGATCTCAGATCCAAGGGCTGCCAGCATCCCGTATCATGGTCACGCCTACCACGACCGTCACCTCGCTCGCGCGGTTGCGCCCTTGGAGGTTTAACACGGTGCATTAGGCTATCTGATGTTGGCATGTCATACATAGTCATCACTTAGTCACTCATATAACAAGGTTAGTTATAAGGTTGGCTATAAGAGTATTTTTGTTTACTTCTCTCTATCTCTTTCTTCATAGTATTTATTGCATTTGCCAAGGAGTGACCTCTTCCAATGAAATGGTGCTTAGATGAGGTGCTATGGGCATTAAATGGCTTAGCAACTCAAGTCCCAAATGCATAGGTGCTTAGTTTTTTGTTGCTAAGTTTGCTTCATCTAGGTACACGCGCTTATCACTGTTTCTTCCTGGGGTCACCAAACTAGTCTCTCTCTTCTTAATTAACTTGCCACATCAGACTTTATGCCTATGTGGCAGGCTTAGCACCTGTAGGATCAAGTACAATAGTGGGCTATATGCCCGCTTTACATGGCATTTTTGCATATCTGGGGGAAAGAGGCAAGGAAAAAGTGGAGGAGTGGGCTCTCAAGCAAGAGCCAGCCTCTACATGGTGGAGCATCAGGAGAGGCTCCTGTATGGAGGTGGTCAGGAATCGGGAGACTCACGCCGGTCGTAGCGCCATAGTTAAAATGATAATGGCAAGTCAAATCACTGGGCCCCACCAGTAACTCGCTGTCAAATCACACAACCCTACGTTTGCAGCAGCCTACTCCCTCATCTTCTCGCGTCTCTGTCGAACCAACTAGGCGGAACTGCCCTGCCTACCACGCGGGAAAAGCCTCTCCCTCAACTTTTAAATAGTACAGTATAATAATTTTGTATCCATGGATTGCACCACGGAGCTAAGCCTCAAGAAAACGGTGGTACACATGTACGGAGTATACAGCACGCCCGTCGCGTTCGCGTCGCACCCCAGATGGTCGGTCGGTCTGGCACGCCGCTCTCCGAATGGAACGCGCGTCATATTGCGTTTGCACACACATGTGGGACTGCAATTGAGAACCGACATAGGCACACTCCCCGGCCCCGCAACTCGGGTGAGTTAATAGAAGAGAGAGACGAGCGATAGTACTACTAGAGAAGTGTTGCAGGAGTACATACGTTGGTACCTGGACGATCCCTGCAAGACACGGAAGATCAGTTCATCCATGCATGTGGCCAGACTCCAGCAGACACGTCTGGATTAGCTATCATCTACATATCGTGCAACCTGTGTTGTGCAGGGCTGTAGTTCTAGTGAGAAATCTAAAAAAAGGGTTTCTTGTCATCTTGCAAAATTAGGTGTCATGTGCTTCGGATCACTGCGAGGGTTAAACAGCGACAACTGAGTTGGGCTAGTCATTGGGGGCACATGCACGAAGACTACTCGGCTGACTTCTAGGTCAAGCTGGCTATGTTAATTAGGAAATCTATCGACGGACCCCTTTTCTACGAGTTTATCTTTAATTTGAGCTTTGATCCTCGTCTAGTTTGTCCGTCGGGATTCATCTTGTCTCCTTTGGGCAGTGAGGTTATGATTTCTTGTCATGTGGCATTTTTTGTGTTATATGTTATAATCCGGTGCTTCAGATCAAAATGACGACAACTGCACCTCCGGGGCACGTGCAGGAAGACTTCTTGACAGTCATTGCCGAGGTCAAGCCGGCTCCGGCCGGTAGACAAAAGAAAACTAGTACTCCACTATATAGGCAGGAGCCTCTGCGCTTGCTTGCTAGTGTTGCTCTCTTCACACTGTCTTGTCCTCTCCAGGTCTAAACACGATAGCAGTGGCCACACACACTCTCTCTCTCTACTCACCGTTGGTCACAGATCCAGCCGGATCCTCTCCGCCGGGGAAGGTGAGAAGGTGCAACGTTCACGTGGTCATCCTCGGCGACGGCTCTTACCCACTGCCGGCACATCCCGATCAGCGTGCCTTGCCATTCTCTCCCAAGCATCGCTGGCGAGGGAGGGCCTCCCACCCCTTCTTCCTCGTTGTCATAGTGTGGGAAGATCCGGCCTCCCTTCGCCCACCTAGCAACATCACGCCGACCCTCAGGTATAACTTCCTTTGAAACCAGCCTTGATCTACTTCCCGAGTTCATGAGGTCGCTGCATTTGTATCTTTTACTATTTCTCAGCCCCCCTCATAGATAGGATCGATCGGCTGTTCGAAAACCACCTAATTTTTTACTGTTAAGAGGTAAAACTAGTTCATGCACTTGAATCTAGTAGTACTTGGTTCAAACAAGGAAGAAAGGGGGTGGGAGTGGGGGAATATTTGTTACCTGAATCTAGGACTTGGTCGAAAGAGGAAATAATGGGGGCAAAAAGTAGCAGAGACTGGCTATCCAACTGGTCTCTAGGTCTAATAGGGAAATAAAGGGAACGCAGTACAAACTCAATATAAACCGATCTATTGGTTGAAAAGGACAGAAAGTGGGGACTGGGGGACAAGTCAGCAGAGTAAGTCCATCACTGGATTTGCTAGCCTCACATAGTATAAGGTGGCTATATACCAAACAAAAATGGGACCAACCCAGATATCGTCTTCTGATGTTTGTTACCCCGAGCCGCTCTTATGTAATGCCACTAGTAAAATGCAGCAGTCGCACTATTAAAAGTAAGGACACGTTAAACCAATGTTGTTTTCAATGTAATGCCTCCAGTAATATGAGTCAATGGCACTTTTTTCATGTCCTGCTAAATTTCCCATTAAGATAAGTTGTTTCTTTTCGTTAGAGATGCAACTATCCTGGTCCGCCTACTCTCCCGTGCCCAAATACCGACTCTGTAGCAGCTGTTAATGTAATGTTGCTGGTAAAATGTAGCAATGGCACCATTAAAGTAATGTTGTATTTAACGGTTGTCATAGTTAATCCTAATGCCCACACTAATTCTAGCAATGCTGCTAGAAAGTTATACTGTCCTTGTATGATTGCCATTCAGATAAGGAACATGCTTTTTTCATTTGATGCATGTTTCATCACTTGTTAGTCACCCTTCTTTCCACCTTTTTTGTGCAAACAAAGATATACATTTCATGCTTGATCTTAGTTGAACTGCACAAATGATATCCAAATTATAGTTGAACATTCCAGGAGCTTCACGACCAACCTTGATGTTGCTCAATTTTATTGCAACTAATGAACAAGAAGCTCTGTGGGTTTCGTTTTCTGATGGAAATGGAACCGGGGCTGGAGCCCTTTTCTTGAAAAAAAGAAGAAGAAGCTGCTAGCTCATGGGACATTGCTTCATTTTAGGTGAACTGCACCAAAAGGTCCCATGAATTGAATCATCCATGTTGGTGACTGGTGTCATCCCTTCTACGATGGCGTTGACTGCAGATATGGTTCCCATCACGAGGTATGTTCCTTTCTGGACTGACCGTTTGCCAAAGCTCCTCCATGTTGATCCTGCTCTTGTGCTACTGTTTTGGCACTGCCATGATAAAGCAGTAATGTTATTATTTTGCACCTTAATCTAGTGGCACTATTAATTCGATGCAATGTTTTGGCACTGCTAGT
Source organism: Triticum aestivum (assembly GCF_018294505.1). Classification (NCBI taxonomy): domain Eukaryota; kingdom Viridiplantae; phylum Streptophyta; class Magnoliopsida; order Poales; family Poaceae; genus Triticum; species Triticum aestivum. The sequence continues at coordinate 180,834,598 of NC_057812.1, forward strand.
GCCACTATTTTTTTATATAGCGAAAGAGGGGGTTCCCTCTGATTTCATTAAAGAAACCCAACCATAGAGAACCATTATCCGACAACATCTCAGTGTAAACGGGCAGTTATGCAACTACTACTAGAACGGACTGAGTACTAGCAGGAGACAAGTTCGCCACATAAGCTAGGCAGGTAGGGGACACAGCACCAGCTCGACCAAGTTTGGATTACAACCCAAATGCTACCACAAAAACATCAGGGGGAAGATAGAGACTGAAAGAGCTAGCTTCAGCATCCCAGTCTAAGCACCCCCGGCCTTCATCCTTGCAACGCACGGTACACCTCGTTTGCCACCTGCTCGACCCTAGTGTCACTGATAAAATGAAGTAATAATACAGTTAAAATAGAGCGAGTGTCCTCTCTATCATTTCATTTCCAATGTAGATAAAGAAAGTGCTTCTCTTTGTTAATGTATGTTTCATCAACTAGTCCCATTGTTAATGTTTAAGCGTTTCTGCAAACTGGGGTGCTTAATTTTAGTTGATCTGCACAAAAATAGATATTTTAATGTCTCAAGTCCCCTCCTTGTACTACCGCTGTACACTGATGTTCATCACTGGAAGAAGGTGTATCGGGGAGACTTGGGATGATTTCCGGTATGAGGCATGGCGTACCTTATGAGGCGTCGCAAGGCCCATCTCGCCCTCACAACATGGCATACTATGATACTATCGCAATATTTTCTTCTATTTATTTTGCGTGCTTCCTCAACTAGTGCCACTATAATGTAATCACGCTTTTTCATTATCTGTGCAAACAGGGCTATTCAGCTGCATTTTGGTGGACCTGCACAAATGTACGGATGGAACTGGCATATATGCAGAGTGCAAGGTGTGCCAAGTAAAAATTACCGACACCAACCATGATCCATGCACACATTGTCATCCACCACCACCAGTGGGATGTGTGGCGCTCTCTGTGGACGGATCTTTCTCGGCAGCAAATCCTCTATCCAAATACTAGTAGCTTATATTGGCAGTTTTCTAGGGAGTACTCTTTTCTGAAAGAAGCACCAATCTAATTTTCTTTATTTGTACAGTGTGACAACTTTGACCCAAAGGTCCAGAGCTATTTAAGGGTGATTGGCGTAGTACTCGGAGACCGATTGTAAGCATGATTTTCATTAGGTGTCACACTGATTGTAAGCATGAGGTGGTGGAAGATTAGGTTAGTGTGAAGCTTACCTTAAACCCTACCGCCACCGTTGAAATGAGGCGAGCGTCGAGGGAACCATGGAGAATGGCGGGGAAGCGTCGTCGTGCCATCCGGCCTCCTCTTGCGGTGGGAGAACGAGTACTCCTGTGGCTCCGGCTGGCTTTGCACCCTCATGAACGACACACCATACTCGATCAATTATTTATCCTCTGGGTGCTAGACCTTCGACCTATATGCCCACCACCTCCGCCTGACTTTTTCCTTGGGTGAATCTATCTACTCCATCGCCCAGAGGAGATACTTGATGAACTCAAAGGACTACGGTGTGACTACTGCTGAGGAGTACATGTACATTGCCGCTGTCTCGCTCTTTCGCATACATTGCCACATGGCCCTACCGTCCTCGAAATCTCCCACTCATTTGAAAACCAAGGAAGGATCTCCTTCAACCTAGCTAACTTTTCCTAGTCACCGCCGGCGATCTACCTGATTCGCTGCTGCATCCTCTCCATAAATGTCCTTCTGAGTGGTCCAGTGCTAGCTTTGCAAGATGGGAGGAGAGATGGTGGTCTTGCAATAGAGAAGAGGGAGAGGCGAGATGGTGCTTTTGGAATGGAAATGATGGATAGGAGAGGAGGTGGTTTTGCAATGGAGAATTGGGAGAGGCGACATGGTGGTTTTGGAATGGAGATGATGGAGAGGAGAGGAGGTGTGTCGGTGTCAAAACCAGCGGATCTCGAGTAGGTGGTCCCGAACTGTGCGTCTAGGCCGGATGGTAACAGGAGGCAAGGGACATGAAGTTTTGCCCAGGTTCGGGCCCTCTTGATGGAGGTAAAACCCTACGTCCTGCTTGATTAATATTGATGATATGGGTAGTACAAGAGTAGATCTACCACGAGATCGGAGAGGCTAAACCCTAGAAGCTAGCCTATGGTATGATTGTTGTTCTGTATGTTGTCCTACGGACTAAAACCCTCTGGTTTATATAGACACCGGAGAGGGTTAAGGTTACACAAAGTCGGTTACAATGGTAGGAGATCCACATATCCGTATCGCCAAACTTGCCTTCCACGCCAAGGAAAGTCCCTCCCGGACACGGGATGAAGTCTTCAATCTTGTATCTTCATAGTCCAGGAGTCCGGCTGAAGGTATAGTCCGGCCATCCGGACACCCCCTAATCCAGGAGTCCCTCAATAGCCCCTGAACCAAGCTTCAATGACGACGAGTCCGGCGCGCAGATTGTCTTCGGCATTGCAAGGCGAGTTCCTCCTCCAAGTACTTCATAGAAGATTTTGAACACAAAGATAGTGTCCGTCTCTGCAAAATAAGTTTCCACATATTGCCATAGAGAGAATAATATTTACACAAATCTAATCTGCTGACGTATTCTGTAGCATGACAACACCACAGCCAAGCCTTTATTCGAATCGTTTTATTATCCCACCTGAGCGTGTCATGCGAGGCGGTTTCCTTGGGACGTCTTGTTAAAGCAGAGATCGTGTCCCCTTATTTCAAGATTCTCATCAATACGGGCGTGGGTAACCCAACTGCGCCATTGATTACGGCGCTTGGAGATAAGCAAGTTTTACCAGGCTGGTGGGGACACGTAGTTGCGTCCACCCATATAAGGGGATAGGGATCCACCTATTCACCTACGCCTTCTTCCTCCTTTGCCTATCCATTTACGCGCACTCGAGCTCCAGCGCCCAAGTCCGCACTCCCCACCTCAACCTTCCCCAGCCATGTCCGGAGCGGGAGGCAAGTTGATGGTCGCCTCCGTCACGGAGGGGCACATCAAAAAACTAAGGAAGGCCGGATACTTGTCTAACGACATCGCGTACCGGCTTCCCGAAGAGGGGCAGCTCCTCCCCACCCCAAGGCCCCATGAGAGGTTAGTGTTCCTTCCCCACTTCCTCCGCGGACTGGGTTTTCCTATCCACCCATTCGTCCGGGGACTCATGTTCTACTACGGCCTGGATTTCCATGATCTGGCCCCGAACTTCATCCTCAACATCTCGGCATTTATCGTCGTGTGCGAGGCTTTCCTCCGCATCCGCCCCCATTTCGGCCTATGGCTCAAGACTTTCAATGTCAAGCCAAAGGTGGTGCGCGGCAACCAGGCGGAGTGCGGAGGCGCCATGGTGGGCAAGATGCCCAACGTATTATGGCTCGAGGGCTCCTTTGTGGAGACCCTGAAGGGGTGGCAATCGAGGTGGTTTTACATCACCGAGTTGCGCGACCCTGAGTGGGTCGCAACCCCTGAGTTCCGGTCCGGACCCCCAACGCGGCTCACGTCCTGGAAAGAGACGGGCCTGTCGTGGGGCAGCAAAGAAGAGGTGACTGGACTGCAAACATGCATCCTAACCCTGGTGAACAAGCAGCTCAAGCTTGTCAACGTAGTTTAGGTTATGCTCATTCACCGGATCCTCCCATGTCAACAACGGGCCTTCAATCTGTGGGAGTTCAACCCGGCGCAGCACCGAACTCTGAGCAGGCTCTTCGACACGATGTACGAAGATGCCTGGAAGGTGCTTTTCAAGGGCGCCGAGGCTCCCGGATCTGCTACCGAGGATCGCGGATTCAGCGCGCAGCATCACGCTAGCGCGGTAAGTTGTTTGTACCTTTTACAGGGTATTAGTTTTTCATAGTTTAACTCTATGCGGGATCTAAGCTCCCTTACCTTTGACAGGATTGGTAGGCGAAGTCCGGACAGATCGACTGTCCGGCTCCTTTGCCCGAAGACCCAGCCGATGCCCGCTTGGCGAAGCTGCTGGTTCCGGCACCCTATGTGGTGCTGGAGAAGAAGGCCACAAAGAAGGCCACGGGGACTCGAACAAGTGCCCGGCGCCAGGAGGTGTCGGGTTCATCATCCGACGGCTCCAAGGTGCATTCCTCCCGTGAAGACGAGGAGGAGGAAGAAGAGACCTCTCCCCCTCCAGCGGGGGGAGAGAAGAAAAGGAAGGCCGCCCTTACTGGGGAGGCCGAAGGGTCCAAGAAGGGGAAAACCCTTCCTCCGGACTACTCCACCAACGCCGACGACGGCGGAGAGGAGTGGCCGCTCAGGGCCAAGCCCCTGGCAAAATCGTAAGTATCCGAATACCAGAGTAATTCATAGTATTCCTTTATTGCACAGCTTTCCCTTATGTCGAATATGATTATGCAGCCCACCCAAAGACCGGCTCGACGCGTCGTCGAGCGGTTCACTGGACTCGTCGGATGTGAATTCGCTTCCGACGGCTACCTCCCCCCGGCCTACGGGCGATGCCGAAGTATTGTCCCAACAGGTTCCAAGCCAGGAGGAGGTGGTCCTGGAGGCGCCGCAAGGCGACCTCCCGGACTCCAGGAGTAAAGGGGATAAAAACCCCCAGGGCTCCAAGTCTGGCTCTAGGCCCGACACTGCTCCGGAACCTTCAGAGGTTCCAGAGTCCGGCGGGCGACCTCCTTCCAAGAGGAGCAAGCCCACCGTGCCGGTGACCCCCGTCCAACCGGAGGCGCCGGACAATCTGTCGGAGGTGCTCAAAGGCGCCTCCATCAACGAGGAGCACCGCACCATTATGAGTGCGGTGGTCCAGAAGGTTCAGTCCGCCAAGAGCGGACTGACTGAAGCTTGTGCTAGCCTTTTAATAGGCTTTGAGGTAAGTAAAGAATGTGTAAATAATATTACCGCATAGACAGTAGCCCCTGATGCTTTGTTTAGCGTTCGGGAAGAAAAGCCGAATAGAGGATCAAATAAAATTCGCAGGAGTCTAACAAAAAGGAGTCAATATGCGTATGCAGGCTTCTCTGTTGGCGTCCGCCACACTGACTGCGGAAGTGGACACGCTAAAGCAGAACCTCGAGCAGTCCGAGCAAGAGCTCGGTCATGCCAAGAAGCAGCTCGAGGACAAGGAAGGTAAGAAATACCTTGTTTAAATATATATATAAAAAGGTGCAATTGCAAAAAATGACTGGATTATCGTGGCTATTGTAGGGGCCACGTCTAAGGTGGCGACCCTTAAGCAAGCGTTGTCCGAGGCCGAGAAGAGGGCGGCCACGGAGCGCACCGAGCGGGAGAAGTATGAGGCCCAGGTTGGCAAGGTGCGGCAAGAGCTCCAGGCTCTCATGAAAAAACATGAGAGTTTGGAGCTTGACTCAAAGACGCGAGCGTCCGAGCTCGCGGTGGCTATTGAAAATGCCAAGTCTGCCAAGGCCGAATCCCAGAAGACCCTCCAGGAGTTGGATGCGGTGAAAAAGATAGCGGCGGGTAAGGCATTCTTTATGCAAAGCAAACACATAAACGTGAGCTACTTGTTACTTACCCGAATCCGGAGCTCTCCAGGAGCATTCGCAAATCTTCCCCATAGCATGTCCGATGCCGCCGCATTCTATCGAGCCGAGGAGGGCAGCTCGACAGAGAAGGTGTTCTGGTCTTAGTATGCTGAGGCCGGACACCCCATGCCCCTGAGCGACCAGCTGAAGCAACTGGTCGAGCTCCACAAGGCGGCCGAACAGGCCATGAAGGGCCTCATAGTTCGGCTGTGGCCTGGAGAGGCTCTGCTTGGGAGCTATTTCGGGCTGGTGCGGCGGCTGGTGGGGGCCTGTCCAAGGCTCGAAGTCATCAAGCACTCCGTTTGCATTGAAGGTGCCCGTAGGGCCCTTGCCCGTGCTAAGGTGCACTGGGGCAAGCTGGATGCTGACAAGCTTGTGAAGGACGGGCCACCGCCGGGGAAAGAGCATCGTAAGCCCGAGAATTATTATAAGGATGTTCTGTAGGGTGCCCGCCTTATGGCGGATGAATGTTCTAGGGATGTAATTTTTGAGTAAAACTCGCTCGTTTTGTCCTGTGCGCTGAAAACTTGTTCATATGCGCTAAGCAATGCTGTTGGAATTTAAAATATTACCTTCTGTGCGGCTGTTTATCAATTCTGAGAGATGGCGAGTCATCGGCTTCTGCCCCCGTGCCGCTAGTGCTGGGGTGTCCGAGGATAAACCTGAGCGCTCTTTTTCCCATGTTTGGGACCTTCGAGCGAGGCGCTCAGCACAACGAACAAGGCAATCGGACTATAATGCGTGAACACTCTCACTTAGCCATAGAATTCTATAATTTTAAATTTCGGCGAAGCCCCTGGTATTCAGAAGACCGAGTTCGGGGCGCTATCCACGCCTTGGCCGGACAGAGCCGACTCCTCGCTCTAAGCGGCATAAGTCTTTAGGGACTCGAAAAACCTCTCGAACAGCGACCAGCTCTCACTTCATCATGACAGTCAGTTTTAGCTTTCTCTACTGAGGTGCTCGACCCAGCTCAACTGGGGCACAATCGCAGTAGTTCTCCTAGTGCTACCTTAGCCGACATAGCGGAACGTAAGGCACCAAAACATAGGAACCGGGCAAACCCAACTATTGACCCAAGACATGATTCGGAGCTGATGCATATAATGCTATAAGTTCGGGGTGCCGCACTTGTTAAAGTGTTCGGACTTCTCACACCATATTGAGGGGTACTAAAGCCCCTGGCGCATTTTGGTCGTACCAAAGTGTACGGGTGCAACATGTCGTTAAGGAACATATATTTGTAAAAAAAAAGAGTAATGCAAAAATAGACAAAAGCTATGCATTGTTTATTAAAAAGGGCTGCGATCAAAGCAGAACGATACAAATAATGCGATAAGCAAAAGGTTGGACTATTTAACATGTCCGTTCCAGGGGCAGGCTACGGAATGGTATGCGAAACAGGTATACTGCTCGTGATAGAGACCACCTGGAGTTCCGTAATGCGGCATGGCTTGTCTGCTTCCCTGGTTCTTGCATCGTTTGTGCGGCAATTGAACTGCCGAACAGGCCTTCTAAAGAATGGAGTCCTGAAAGTAAGAGAAAATTAAAAAATCGGCAGCCCCTGGTGCGGTTGAAGCCGTGTTTCGGGCGTGCCGTGATGGTGCCCCTCCCCCTGTACCCATGGTATTTCTAGAGCATAGTTATGTACGCGAAGCACTGATGTCGCATTTTTGCGAGGGCTGGGGTTGGGGCCGCATTGCTACGCCTGCTCGGAACGTGCCAGGCGGTCTTGTTGTAGGTTACTCTGGGCGCACTTGACGGTGTCCGGACGTTTAATGGCCGGACTGGAGAACTGCCTGGAGAGGCTGCTTTGTACTTCCGCTGCAAGGGCCGCCGTGTGCTCTTCCGTTCAGAGGGAGCGTTCGGTGTTTCCATTGACCGTAATTACTCCTCGAGGGCCTGGCATCTTGAGCTTAAGGTATGTGTAGTGCGGTACCGCATTGAACTTGGCGAATGCGGTTCGTCCGAGCAGTGCGTGATAGCCACTGCGGAATGGGACTATGTCAAAGATTAACTCCTCGCTTCGGAAATTATCCGGAGATCCGAAGACCACTTCAAGTGTGACTGAGCCTGTACAGTTGGCCTCTACACCTGGTATTATGCCTTTAAAGGTCATTTTGGTGGGCTGAATCCTCAAGGGATCTATGCCCATTTTCCGCGCCGTATCCTGGTAAAGCAAGTTCAGGCTGCTGCCGCCGTCCATAAGGACTCTAGTGAGATGAAATCCGTCAATAATTGGGTCTAGAACCAATGCGGCGAATCCGCCATGACGTGTGCTAGTGGGATGGTCCCTTCGATCAAAGGTGATCGGGCAGGAGGACCATGGGTTGAACTTTGGGGCGACTGGCTCTACCGTGTATACGTCCCTTAACGCGCGCTTCCGCTCCCTCTTGGGGATGTGGGTTGCATATATCATGTTCACCGTCCGAACTTGTGGGGGAAAACCCTTCTATCCACTGTTGTTCGGTGGCCGGGCCTCTTCGTCGTCATCGCTATGCAGCCCCTTGTCTTTATTTTCGGCATTTAACTTGCCTGCCTACTTGAACACCCAACAATCCCTGTTGTGTGATTGGCCGGCTTTTCGGGGGTGCCATGTATCTGGCACAAGCGGTCGAGTATTCGGTCCAAACTGGACGGGCCCCTAGGATTTCTTTTGAATGGCTTTTTCCGCTGACCGGATTTATAGCCTCTGAATCCGGCATTAACTGCCGTATCCTCAGCATTGTCGCCATTAATGCGGCATTTCTGCTTGTTGCAACGCGACCTGCTACTACTGTCCCTGGTATCTGAATTATCGGGGTTCTTGGTCATATTGTTGCTACGAGCAAGCCAGCTGTCTTCTCCCGCGCAAAAGCGGGTCATGAGTGTCGTGAGTGCTGCCATAGATTTCGGCTTTTCCTGTCCATGGTGCCAGGCAAGCCACTCATCACGGATATTGTGCTTGAAGGCTGCTAGGGCCTCTGCGTCCGGACAGTCAACTATTTGATTTTTCTTTGTTAGGAACCGTGTCCAGAATTGTCTGGCCGATTCCTCTAGCTGCTGAATTACGTGGCTTAGGTCATCGGCGTCTGGTGGTCGCACATAAGTGCCCTGGAAATTGTCGAGGAATGCGGCTTCCAGGTCCTCCCAACAACTGATTGATCCTACTGGCAAGCTGTTAAGCCAATGTCGAGCTGGTCCTTTAAGCTTGAGTGGGAGGTATTTGATGGCGTGGAGATCATCGCCGCGGGGCATGTGGATATGAAGGAGATAATCCTCAATCCATACCGCAAGATCTGTTGTGCCATCATATGATTCGATGTTTACGGGTTTGAAACCCTCGGGGATTTGATGATCCATTACTTCGTTTGTGAAGCATAGTGGGTGTGCGGCGCCTCTATACTGGGCTATATCACGACGTAGCTCCAATGAGGTTTGTCTACTGTGTTCGGCCCTACCGGATTTGTGTCCGGCGTGACGGTTATCGTCTCGAGTCGTGGGGCGCCCATGCGATCCGTAGATCGATTTTGTTTGCCTTGCCTTGTCCTCCAACATATCTCGCAGGTCTGACGCATTTTCCCGTGCCTTGGTATGGGGTGCGGCTTGTGTGGAGGGCCGAGAGGCCTCTCTGTCGCGGCCACGAGGTGGCCGGTCGGCCGTATCAAGTGCTGGTGATGTAGGTTTAAGTGCTTCCTCCTCTAATCGGGGTAGCAACCTGCGCTTTGGGTAGCTCTTGGAGGGGCGTTCGAGTTTATGCTCTTCAGCCGCAAGGACTTCAGTCCATCTGTCGACTAGCAAATCTTGATCAGCTCTAAGCTGTTGCTATTTTTTCTTGAGGCTTCTTGCCATGGCCATAAGTCTGCGTTGAAAACGCTCTTGCTCGACGGGATCCTCTGGCATGACGAATTCATCGTCGTTGAGGCTTGCCTCGTCTTTGGAGGGAGGCATATAATTATCGTCCTCGACCTCTCTGTCTGCCGCTCTCTCATGAGGGCTGGCCTCTCCATCCTCCTGTGCTGAATCTTGCTGGAGGGGGTTTTCTGTGGCACTCTCCGGAGTATTATTATCTCCCGTGCTGGAATCACCATATTTGCTTTGGCGGGATTTTGAGCGGCGCCGCTGACGCCGGCGCTTAGGCTGTTTCTTGGAGGGGTCATCCTCCGTTGTTCCATCGCCATCTCCTTCTTTTGGGGTGTCCACCATGTATATGTCATATGACGAGGTGGCTTTCCAGGGCCCAATAGGCGCTGGTTCTTCATCGTCTCCTGCATCGGCGTCCATACCGTCGATGTCTTCGGAGTCGAAGTCGAGCATTTGGTTAAATCGTCGATAGTGGCTACAAAGTGGGTGGTGGGTGGGCTTTGAATTTCTTCATCGTCCGTATCCCAACCTTGCTGACCGTAGTCCGGCCAGGGCTCTCCTGATAAAGAGAGAGACTTTAGTGTCTTCAGAATATCGCCGAAAGGCGAGTGCTGAAAGATGTCCGCGGCAGTAAACTCCATGATCGGCGCCCATCAGATTCTATTGTCAGGGGCACGGAGGGTTCAGAGTCCGGAGAGGAGTCCGGCTCCTTGGAGTCACGAGTCTCGCGGAGTGCGAGGCTGGTGTTCGGCTCAATCGCCATTGGGATTGCAGCCCCCGAGGCGGCGTCCAACCACCCATCCTCGATCGGCGCAGTTGGCTCCGAATTAAGGGTCGAAGCCGATGCGGGTGCTGCCTCCAGGGCACTGTTCGGCGGCAGAGCTAGATCATGCTCGTCGTGACAGTGCGGTACGCTCAGCAGTGGCTTGAATCCGTCGAAGATCAAGTCCCCGCGGATGCCAGCCGTGTAGTTTAAACTTCCAAATCTGACCTGACGGCCAGGGGCATAGCTTTCGATCTGCTCTAGATGGCCAAGTGAATTGGCCCGCAGTGCGAAGCCGTCGAAGATGAAGATCTGTCCGGGGAGGAAGGTCTCACCCTAGACTGCATCTCTATTAATGATCGTAGGAGCCATCAAGCCTAACGGCGACGACACAGGAACTCTCAATGAAAGCACCAATGTCGGTGTCAAAACCGTTGGATCTTGGGTAGGGGGTCCCGAACTATGCGTCTAGGCCGGATGGTAATAGGAGGCAAGGGACACGAAGTTTTACCCAGGTTCGGGCCCTCTTGATGGAGGTAAAACCCTACGTCCTGCTTGATTAATATTGATGATATGGGTAGTACAAGAGTAGATCTACCACGAGATCGGAGAGGCTAAACCCTAGAAGCTAGCCTATGGTATGATTGTTGTTCTGTATGTTGTCCTACGGACTAAAACCCTCCGGTTTATATAGACACCAGAGAGGGTTAAGGTTACACAAAGTCGGTTACAATGGTAGGAGATCCACATATCCGTATTGCCAAGCTTGCCTTCCACGCCAAGGAAAGTCCCTCCCGGACACGGGACGAAGTCTTCAATCTTGTATCTTCATAGTCTAGGAGTCCGGCTGAAGGTATAGTCCGGCCATCCGAACACCCCCTAATCCAGGACTCCCTCAAGGTGGTTTTGCAATGGAGAAGAGGGAGAGGCGAGACTGTGGTTTCTAAATGGAGATGATGGAGAGGAGAGGAGGTGGTTTTGCAATGGAGAAGAGGGAGAGGAGCATGCGGCAGCGATTTAGGATTGGACGAGAGGGCCGACGCGCTGTGACTGGATCAAAATAAAAATCAATTTACCCTTCAATTAAGAAAGTGACCCCACATTAACTAGTCTCCCATTTGTTCTGGGTCATAATTGACCATGATTTTTGTAAATAAAATATATGTTATACATTGTAAAAATAATATAATTTGAAAGTACATTCAAATATGAACCAAACGATATAATTTTTGGTGACATGCATTCACATTTTGCTTGTCAAATACAGTACGTGGTCAAACTTTGACCCAAAATACGCAAAACAAAAAAAATACTTCCAAGACCAGTGCCGCTCTTCCGCTCTTCTCCTCTTAAACCACCGTCGCTCCTCTCCTGTTCCAATCTAAATCCAGCGCCGCTCCTCTCCTCTTCCATTTCAAAACCACCGCCGCACCTCTCTTGTTCCAATCCAAAACCAGTGTTGCTCGTCTCCCATTCTAATCCAAAACCAGTGCTGCTCCTCTCCTCTTCTATTCAAAAACTGGTACGTGACGATCGCAAACAGCGACCCTGTGAAGCAAGCTAGGATGTTGGAGATACAGTCTTGGTTTGACAACAAGGACCAACTAGCGGCGACGGCGACATCCATGGCTATATATCTGCAACAGAGCGAAAAGGTGGCGATACTCCCGGAGGGAGTCGCACGGGAGTACATAGAGCTGCTCCTCTGGGCCATGGAGCAAATAGATTCACCGAATCCGATCGTGAGGGAGCGGTGGTGGAAGTATCGATCCCAGATGGAGCATCCACCAGAGATTGAACGATCGAGCATCTACAGGGTGCCGTTTGTGGGTGTCGTGCCAGAGCGAGCCGATGGAGTCTTTGTCGACCGAACCCAACTGCAAGAGGAGAAAACAGTTGGCCCGACGACACTTCCCTGACATCCTCTCCCTCGCCGTTCACATCGTCTCACGGGGCGGTTGTCTGCCACCGAGGAATAGGAGGGACTGCCCCCCCCCTGCGCGCAATAGTCGGGCAAGTTGTCAATTGTCAGGAGGAGCTTAGGGTTGTTAGTATTTGCAGGTTGTGAATTGTGTTTTGTGTTGTGTATTTTGAGAGTACTTTCAGATATGAATGTCTTTTGAATTTATATTTGCAGTACTAAGCATATGAAGTATTTTATGAATTCTAGAGATCTATTTTTAGCACTTAAAAAGGTAGTTTCATAGGAGTATAAAAGTGCAGACAATGTGATTCTCGGAGAAGAAACTGCAAGTTTCGGTTTCAGATAAGAAACTCCAAGTTCAGTTTCAGATAAGAAACTGCAACTTTCAGAGGCAGAGCATTTATATTAACACGGCCTTTTCAAACAGTGTTAACATCATGTTGGAAGTTTTATTCATGGTCAAAACTGGAACTACCAGCTAGTTAACATCATGATGATCAACATTCATGCATAGCACATCTTCATATGATGCACAGTCAAAAAGATATGCTATTTTCAAAATGCCCACACAATGTCGAGTGTGCGAAAAACAGAGAAAACGAGGGATGAAGTTTTGGCAAGTGTTGGACGTGGTGTGAGTAGATGACAATTGGGACCCACATGTCAATATAGGCAGAGGCAAAAAATTTGGAGATATTTTCTCTACACAGGTGGAATCGAACCCGGGCGGAACAATTGTCGGGTAGTGTCACTCGGCCACTAGGCTAATTCAGTTGTTTCGTTACTAATAAGGCACTTCCTCAGGTGGTGATCTCCTCCTGCACCTTTGTGCTCTCGCTGCGACACCGCTGTCTGCCGTTGTGAACATGCTGAACAAACGAGAGGAATCTGGAGAGGAATGTACGTGGAGAGGCGGACAGTCAGGACCCACCAGGTCTATGGTCGTACGCAAGCAAGTGCCTCATCGAAAAAATACTTCCTCCTAATCCTATACTAACGTTGGGGCCCACGGGTTTGTCAACATAGTTACAGTTTTTTTAGGTGCTTCAACGTAGTCACTATCTCTATTCTTATAAAAACGAAGTTGGTGATGATGGTGTGCCTGCCATCCTGCATTATAGGCCGTCCGATTTATATCTGACAGATAGGAAGGAAACATTGGCAATTTTGCAAAAAGTGAAGGAAATATGCCCTAGAGGCAATAATAAAGTTATTATTTATTTCCTTATATCATGATAAATGTTTATTATTCATGCTAGAATTGTATTAACCGAAAACATAATACATGTGTGAATACATAGACAAAAAACAGAGAGTCACTAGTATGCCTCTACTTGACTAGCTCGTTAATCAAAGATGGTTATGTTTCCTAACCATAGACATGAGTTGTCATTTGATTAACGGGATCACATCATTAGGAGAATGATGTGATTGACTTGACCCATTCTGTTAGCTTAGCACTTTATCGTTTAGTTTGTTGCTATTGCTTTCTTCATAACTTATACATGTTCCTATGACTATGAGATTATGCAACTCCCGTTTACCGGAGGAACACTTTGTGTGCTACCAAACGTCACAAGTAACTGGGTGACTATAAAGGTGCTCTACAGGTGTCTCCGAAGGTACTTGTTGGGTTGGTGTATTTCGAGATTAGGATTTGTCACTCCGATTGTCGGAGAGGTATCTCTGGGCCCTCTCGGTAATGCACATCACTCAAGCCTTGCAAGCATTGCAACTAATAAGTTAGTTGCAGGATGATGTATTACGGAACGAGTAAAGAGACTTGCCGGTAACGAGATTGAACTTGGTATTGAGATACCTACGATCGAATCTCGGGCAAGTAACATACCGATGACAAAGGGAACAACGAATGTTGTTATGCGGTCTGACTGATAAAGATCTTCGTAGAATATGTAGGAGCCAATATGAGCATCCAGGTTCCACTATTGGTTATTGACCGTAGACGTGTCTCGGTCATGTCTACATAGTTCTCGAACCCGCAGGGTCAGCATGCTTAAAGTTCGGTGACGATCGTAATTAGGGTTTTTGTATTTTGATGTACCGAAGGTTGTTCAAAGTCCCGGATGTGATCACGGACATGACGAGGAGTCTCGAAATGGTCGAGACATAAAGATTGATATATTGGAAGCCTATATTTGGATATCAGAAACGTTCCGGGTGAAATCGGGATTTTACCGGAGTACCGGGGGGTTACCGGAACCCCCCGGGGGTTATTGGGCCTACATGGGCCATAATGGAGAAGAGGAGGGCCGGCCAGGGCAGGCCGCGCGCCCCCTCCCCCCCCTAGTCCGTATAGGACAAGGAAGGGGGGCGGCGCCCCCCTTTCCTCTTTCTCCCTTCCTCCTTCCTTTTCCAACAAGGCAAGAGGGGGGAGTCCTACTCCCGGTTGGAGTAGGACTCCTCCAGGCGCACCCATAGGGCCGGCCGCACCTTCCCCTGTCCCTCCTTTATATACTGAGGCAAGGGGGCACCCCATGACACACAAGTTGATCCTCGTGATCGTTCCTTAGCCGTGTGTGCTGCCCCCTTCCACCATATTCCACCTTGGTCATATCGTAGCGGTGCTTAGGCGAAGCCATGCGTCAGTAGAACATCATCACCATCATCACGCCGTCGTGTTGACGAAACTCTCCCTCAACGTTTTGCTGGATCGGAACTCGAGGGACGTCACCGAGTTGAACGTGTGCAGAACTCGGAGGTGCCGTACGTTCGGTACTTGGATCGGTCGGATCGGGAAGACGTACGACTACTTCTCTAAGTTGTGTCAACACTTCCGTTGCCGGTCTACGAGGGTACGTAGACAACACTCTCCCCTCTCGTTGTTATGCATCACCATGATCTTGCGTGTGCGTAGGAAATTTTTGAAATTACTACGTTCCCCAACAGTGGCATCCGAGCCTAGGTTTTATGCGTTGATGTTGTGCACGAGTAGAACACAAGTGAGTTGTGGGCGATATAAGTCATACTGCTTACCAGCATGTCATACTTTGGTTCGGCGGTATTGTTGGATGAAGCGGCCCAGACCGACATTACGCGTACGCTTACGCGAGACTGGTTCTACCGACGTGCTTTGCAGACAGGTGGCTGGCGAGTGTCAGTTTCTCCAACTTTACTTGAACCAAGTGTGGCTACGCCAGGTCCTTGCGAAGGTTAAAACAGCACCAACTTGACAAACTATCGTTGTGGTTTCGATGCATAGGTAAGAACGGTTCTTGCTAAGCCCGTAGCAGCCACGTAAAACTTGCAACAACAAAGTAGAGGACGTCTAACTTGTTTTTGCAGGGCATGTTGTGATGTGATATGGTCAAGACATGATGCTAAATTTTATTGTACGAGATGATCATGCTTTGTAACCGAGTTATCGGCAACTGGCAGGAGCCATATGGTTGTCACTTTATTGTATGCAATGCAATTGCACTGTAATGCTTTACTTTATCACTAAGCGGTAGCGATAGTCGTGGAAGCATAAGATTGGCGAGACGATAACGATGCTATGATGGTGATCAAGGTGTCGAGCCGGTGATGATGGTGATCATGAAGGTGCTTCGGAGATGGAGATCACAAGCACAAGATGATGATGGCCATATCATATCACTTATATTGATTGCATGTGATGTTTATCTTTTATGCATCTTATCTTGCTTTGATTGACGATAGCATTATAAGATGATCCCCCACTAAATTATCAAAGTATAAGTGTTCTCCCTGAGTATGCACCGTTGCAAAAGTTCTTCGTGCTGAGACACCACGTGATGATCGGGTGTGATAGGCTCTACGTTCAAATATAACGGGTGCAAAACAGTTGCACACGCGGAATACTCAGGTTTAACTTGACGAGCCTAGCATATAACAGATATGGCCTCGGAACACGGAGACCAAAAGGTCGAGCGTGAATCATATAGTAGATATGATCAACATATTGATGTTCACCATTGATACTACTCCATCTCGCGTGATGATCGGACATGGTTTAGTTGATTTGGATCACGTGATCACTTAGAGGATTAGAGGGATATCTTTCTAAGTGGGAGTTCTTAAGTAATATGATTAATTGAACTTAAATTTATCATGAACTTAGTACCCGATAGTATCTTGCTTGTCCATGTTTGATTGTAGATAGATGGCTCGTGCTGTTGTTCCATTGAATTTTAATGCGTTCCTTGAGAAAGCAAAGTTGAAAGATGATGGTAGCAATTACATGGACTGGGTCCGTAACTTGAGGATTATCCTCATTGCTGCACAGAAGAATTACGTCCTGGAAGCACTGCTAAGTGCCAAGCCTGTTGTAGGAGCGACACCAGATGTTATGAATGTCTGGCAGAGCAAAGCTGATGACTACTCGATAGTTCAGTGTGCCATGCTTTACGACTTAGAACCGGGTCTTCAACGACGTTTTGAACGTCATGGAGCATATGAGATGTTCCAGGAGTTGAAGTTAATATTTTAAGCAAATGCCCAGATTGAGAGATATGAAGTCTCCAATAAGTTCTATAGCTGCAAGATGGAGGAGAATAGTTCTGTCAGTGAACATATACTCAAAATGTATGGGTATCATAATCGCTTGACTCAACTGGGGGTTAATCTTCCTGTTGATAGTGTCATTGACAGATTTCTTCAATCACTGCCACCAAGGTACAAAAGCTTTGTGATGAACTATAATATGCAAGGGATGAATAAAACAATTCCTGAGCTCTTCGCGATGCTAAAAGCCGCGGAGGTAGAAATCAAGAAGGAGCACAAAGTGTTGATGGTCAATAAGACCACCAGTTTCAAGAAAAAGGGCAACGGGAAGAAGAAAGGGAACTTCAAGAAGAACAGCAAACAAGTTGCTGCTCAGGAGAAGAAACCCAAGTCTGGACCTAAGCCTGAGACTGAGTGCTTCTACTGCAAGCAGACTGGTCACTGGAAGCGGAACTGCCCCAAGTATTTGGCGGATAAGAAGGATGGCAAAGTGAACAAAGGTATATGTGATATACATGTTATTAATGTGTACCTTACTAATGCTCGCAGTAGCACCTAGGTATTTGATACTGGTTCTGTTGCTAACATTTGCAACTCGAAACAGGGGCTACGGATTAAGCGAAGATTGGCTAAGGACGAGGTGACGATGCGCGTGGGAAATGGTTCCAAATTCGATGTGATCGCGGTCGGCACACTACCTCTACATCTACCTTCGGGATTAGTATTAGACCTAAATAATTGTTATTTGGTGCCAGCGTTGAGCATGAACATTATATCTGGATCTTGTTTGATGCGAGACGGTTATTCATTTAAATCCTAGAATAATGGTTGTTCTATTTATATGAGTAATATCTTTTATGGGCATGCACCCTTAAAGAGTGGTCTATTTTTGATGAATCTCGATAGTAGTGATACACATATTCATAATGTTGAAATCAAAAGATGCAGAGTTGATAATGATAGTGCAACTTACTTGTGGCACTGCCGTTTAGGTCATATCGGTGTAAAGCGCATGAAGAAACTCCATACTGATGGACTTTTGGAACTACTTGATTATGAATCACTTGGTACTTGCGAACCGTGCCTCATGGGTAAGATGACTAAAACGCCGTTCTCTGGTACTATGGAGAGAGCAACGGATTTGTTGGAAATCATACATACAGATGTATGTG
This sequence comes from Triticum aestivum, assembly GCF_018294505.1. Taxonomy (NCBI): domain Eukaryota; kingdom Viridiplantae; phylum Streptophyta; class Magnoliopsida; order Poales; family Poaceae; genus Triticum; species Triticum aestivum. The sequence continues at coordinate 180,852,286 of NC_057812.1, forward strand.
GTCCAATGAATGTTGAGGCTCGTGGTGGATATCGTTATTTTCTCACCTTCACAGATGATTTAAGCAGATATGGGTATATCTACTTAATGAAACATAAGTCTGAAACATTTGAAAAGTTCAAAGAATTTCAGAGTGAAGTTGAAAATCATCATAACAAGAAAATAAAGTTTCTATGATCTGATCGTGGAGGAGAATATTTGAGTTATGAGTTTGGTCTACATTTGAAACAATGCGGAATAGTTTCGCAACTCACGCCACCCGGAACACCATAGCGTAATGGTATGTCCGAATGTCGTAATCCTACTTTATTAGATATGGTGCGATCTATGATGTCTCTTACTGATTTACTATTATCGTTTTGGGGTTATGCTTTAGAGACGGCTGCATTCACGTTAAATAGGACACCATCGAAATCCGTTGAGACGACGCCTTATGAACTGTGGTTTGGCAAGAAACCAAAGTTATCGTTTCTGAAAGTTTGGGGCTGTGATGCTTATGTGAAAAGCTTCAACCTGATAAGCTCGAATCCAAATCGGAGAAATGTGTCTTCATAGGATACCCAAAGGAGACTGTTGGGTACACCTTCTATCACAGATCCAAAAGCAAAAACTTTTGTTGCTAAATTCGGAGTTTTTCTAGAGAAGGAGTTTCTCTCGAAAGAAGTGAGTGGGAGAAAAGTAGAACTTGATGAGGTAACTGTACCTGCTCCCTTATTGGAAAGTAGTACATCATAGAAACCGGTTTCTGTGACACCTACACCAATTAGTGATGAAGCTAATGATAATGATCATGAAACTTCAGATCAAGTTACTACCGAACCTCATAGATCAACCAGAGTAAGATCCGCACCAGAGTGGTACGGTAATCCTGTTCTGGAAGTCATGCTACTAGATCATGTTGAACCTACGAACTATGAAGAAGCGATGGTGAGCCCATATTCCGCAAAATGGCTAGAAGCCATGAAATCTGAGATGGGATCCATGTATGAGAACAAAGTGTGGACTTTGGTTGACTTGCCCGTTGATCGGCAAGCAATTGAGAATAAATGGATCTTCAAGAAGAAGACTGACGCTGGCGGTAATGTTATTGTCTACAAAGCTCGACTTCTTGCAAAAGGTTTTCGACAAGTTCAAGGGATTGACTACGATGAGACCTTCTCACACGTAGCGATGCTTAAGTCTGTCTAAATCATGTTAGCAATTGCCGCATTTTATGATTATGAAATTTGGCAAATGGATGTCAACACTGCATTCCTGAATGGATTTCTGGAAGAAGAGTTGTATATGATGCAATTAGAAGGTTTTGTCGATCCAAAGGGAGCTAACAAAGTGTGCAAGCTCCAACGATCCATTTATGGACTGGTGCAAGCCTCTCGGAGTTGTAATAAACGCTTTGATAGTGTGATCAAAGCATTTGGTTTTGTACAGACTTTTGGAGAAGCCTGTATTTACAAGAAAGTGAGTGGGAGCTCTATAGCATTTCTGATATTATATGTGGATGACATATTATTGATTGGAAATGATATAGAATTTCTGGATAGCATAAAGGGATACTTGAATAAGAGTTTTTCAATGAAAGACCTCGGTGAAGCTGCTTACATATTGGGCATTAAGATCTATAGAGATAGATCAAGACGCTTAATTGGACTTTCACATAGCACATACCTTGACAAGGTTTTGAAGAAGTTCAAAATGGATCAAGCAAAGAAAGGGTTCTTGCTTGTGTTACAAGGTGTGAAGTTGAGTAAGATTCAATGTCCGACCACCGCAGAAGATAGAGAGAATATGAAAGATGTTCCCTATGCTTCAGCCATAGGCTCTATCATGTGTGCAATGCTGTGTACCAGACCTGATGTGTGCCTTGCTATAAGTCTAGCAGGGAGGTACCAAAGTAATCCAGGAGTGGATCACTGGACAGCGGTCAAGAACATCCTGAAATACCTGAAAGGACTAAGGATATGTTTCTTGTATATGGAGGTGACAAAGAGCACATCGTAAATGGTTACATTGATGCAAGCTTTGACACTGATCCGGACGATTCTAAATCGCAAACCGGATACTTGTTTTTACTGAACGGTGGAGCTGTCAGTTGGTGCAGTTCTAAACAAAGCGTCGTGGCGGGATCTACATGTGAAGCGGAGTACATAGCTGCTTCGGAAGCAGCAAATGAAGGAGTCTGGATGAAGGAGTTCATATCCGATCTAGGTGTCATACCTAGTGCATCGGGTCCAATGAAAATCTTTGTGACAATACTGGTGCAATTGCCTTGGCAAAGGAATCCAGATTTCACAAGAGAACCAAACACATCAAGAGACGCTTCAATTCCATTCGGGATTTAGTCCAAGTGGGAGACATAAAAATTTGCAAGATACATACGGATCTGAATGTTGCAGACCCGCTGACTAAGCCTCTTCCACGAGTAAAACATGATCAGCACCAAGGCTCCATGGGTGTTAGAATCATTACTGTGTAATCTAGATTATTACTCTAGTGCAAGTGGGAGACTGAAGGAAATATTCCCTAGAGGCAATAATAAAGTTATTATTTATTTCCTTATATCATGATAAATGATTATTATTCATGCTAGAATTGTATTAACCGGAAACATAATACATGTGTGAATACATAGACAAAAGGCAGAGAGTCACTAGTATGCCTCTACTTGACTAGCTCGTTAATCAAAGATGGTTATGTTTCCTAACCATAGACATGAGTTGTCATTTGATTAACGGGATCACATCATTAGGAGAATGATGTGATTGACTTGACCCATTCTGTTAGCTTAGCACTTGATCGTTTAGTTTGTTGCTATTGCTTTCTTCATAACTTATACATGTTCCTATGACTATGAGATTATGCAACTCCCGTTTACCGGAGGAACACTTTGTGTGCTACCAAACGTCACAACGTAACTGGGTGATTATAAAGGTGCTCTACAGGTGTCTCCGAAGGTACTTGTTGGGTTGGCGTATTTCGAGATTAGGATTTGTCACTCCGATTGTCGGAGAGGTATCTCTGGGCCCTCTTGGTAATGCACATCACTCAAGCCTTGCAAGCATTGCAACTAATAAGTTAGTTGCAAGATGATGTATTACGGAACGAGTAAAGAGACTTGCCGGTAACGAGATTGAACTAGGTATTGAGATACCGATGATCGAATCTCGGGCAAGTAACATACCGATGACAAAGGGAACAACGTATGTTGTTATGCGGTCTGACCGATAAAGATCTTCGTAGAATATGTAGGAGCCAATATGAGCATCCAGGTTCCGCTATTGGTTATTGACCGGAGACGTGTCTCAGTCATGTCTACATAGTTCTCGAACCCGTAGGGTCCGCACGCTTAAAGTTCGGTGACGATCGTAATTAGGGTTTTTGTATTTTGATGTACCAAAGGTTGTTCGGAGTCCCGGATGTGATCACGGACATGACGAGGAGTCTCGAAATGGTCGAGACATAAAGATTGATATATTGGAAGCCTATATTTGGATATCGAAAACGTTCCGGGTGAAATTGGGATTTTACCGGAGTACCGGGGGGTTACCGGAACCCCCTCGGGGGTTATTGGGCCTACATGGGCCATAAGGGAGAAGAGAAGGGCCGGCCAGGGCAGGCCGCATGCCCCCTCTCCCCTAGTCCGAATAGGACAAGGAAGGGGGGCGGCGCCCCCCTTTCCTCTTTCTCCCTTCCTCCTTCCTTTTCCAACAAGGCAAGAGGGGGGAGTCCTACTCCCGGTTGGATTAGGACTCCTCCAGGCGCACCAATAGGGTCGGCCGCACCTCCCCCTCTCCCTGCTTTATATACTGAGGCAAGGGGGCACCCCATGACACACAAGTTGATCCTCGTGATCGTTCCTTAGCCGTATGCGGTGCCCCCTTCCACCATATTCCACCTCGGTCATATCGTAGCAGTGCTTAGGCGAAGCCCTGCGTCGATAGAACATCATCACCGTCATCACGCCGTCGTGTTTACAAAACTCTCCCTCAATGTTTTGCTGGATCAGAACTCGAGGGACGTCACCGGGTTGAACGTGTGTAGAACTCGGAGGTACCGTATGTTCGGTACTTGGATCGGTCGGATCGGGAAGACGTACGAGTACTTCCTCTACGTTGTGTCAACACTTACGTTGCCGGTCTACGAGGGTACGTAGACAACACTCTCCCCTCTCATTGCTATGCATCACCATGATCTTGCGTGTGCATAGGAAATTTTTGAAATTACTACGTTCCCCAACAAAAAGATACCCACACCCCTCTCCAGATTTGCAAATAAGGCCTTCCCTCGTTCATCCTTTTCTCCCACAAGATAAAGTACTCATACAAATGCATCTTGATGCGTGTAATGCATGGGCATCTTGCTATTAGGAGATAAATTCACAACGAAGCTGGGGAGCTGGCAGGTATCATTTGTTATCACTGGGGCAACAAGTATCAGCTGGGTTTTGGGCTGCCCCGTCTAGGCTTTCTTTTTTAACATGCGTAGCCCACAACCTCGGATGGGAGGTCCATAGGCATGTTTGTATTTTCTTGAGGGCCCTCATGTATCGGCCGGCCTATGGACCTCCCATCTGAGGTTTTATTTTTCCTGAAACATCGGCAGCCCAATTTATGTATTTTTTTGGAGAAAACGCAGAGGTATGTTCTATTTTTCTATATAAGAATAGGAACGCTTGGTCCAACTTATGTTTCCCTTCTAATTATATTATATATATTTAAATTATTTTATATGTTATTATATATTATTGTTATTGTCATCATATATTTAACAGATACTTACATATGTAAGAAAACAATATCCCACATCTTATTAACTTATAAAAATAATTTTTTTAACAATAAAATCCTAGATTTTTTGGCAACGAAAATCCTGGTGATTGTGTACAAAAGCTTGGTAAGATTTAAGGACAAATGTAATAATAAATCACATATTATTTAATTATATATATATAACAAAATGCTCAGCCCCTGTTTATTTTTGATAACATTGCTGTGCCCACCCCAACATTATAATTAGAATCGGCCTAGCAAAATCGTGTATTTCGAGAAAGTGCAAATGGCCAGTAATTTTTTAGGAAAAACTTAAACGGGCCGCATGGACGCTACATTATTTGTTCACCCAGCCTAGCTAATGGACTACAATTCAAAAAAGAGATCAAATTGACTGTAAATTCTACACCGCGAAAAAAAGACTGTAATTCTGAAAAATTGGGTTGAATACGTGCCACATTTTTGGAGGCTGAAATATGGGCTAATAGGTCGAAGGCAATGCAAGTCGTTGTCAACTTAGTCAACAAATGATTCTGACATCGTTAGCCGTTGGATTTACATCCAACGACCGCCATCCATCTTCAATCTCTCGTCTTCTTCCTCCAGCGTCGCCAGGACCACCTGCTCCCGCCTCCTGCTGCTAGCAGCTCTGCTTAGCACGCTTTGCTGTGAAGCGCTACTCCACCGTTGGCCAGGCCATCCCTCCACCCCTCCACACCTCCTGTTCTTCTCCACCGACTGCCGAACCACACCGCACCAGAACTAGTTAACCCTCGTACACCTCTCCGTCTGCGACTCTACTCCCGCGTCTTCCCATCTCCGGCTCATTGTTGTCCGAGGCCTCGCCATCGTCCACCACCTTGGATGCGCTCGACACGGAGTGGTCAACATGGTCAACGAACAACACCATCGGAAGTAGACTGTACGTGGAGAGGGTGACAGCTGGGTCCACGGCCGCACGCAAGGAAATGCCTCCTTATTACGCGCAAAATAATGATTCCTCCACCTGATAGTTGGGACCCACCGGAAGGGCCTTTGTATTTTGAAAAAAAATGTTCCCACCGCTGACAGGTCGGACCCACCAGCTATATCTTCGCACGCAAGGAAGTGCCTCCTTATTACGCACAAAAAATGAATACCCCCTGCTAGCTGGGACCCACAATAGTGGGAGGCTGACGTGTGGGCCAACTAAGTTGACGGGGCCGGAGGGCTTTGTCAACTTAGTCAATATGAACGATGCTAGCTCCAGTGACCATACGATGTCCATCCAACGGCCGTAGTGCTTCTTAAACCTCTGGTCTTCTTGCTCCAGCCGCCCAAACCAGCGCCAGTCGTGCCTCATGCTCTTGACTCCCGTGGCCGGCTGCGATGCCGCGGAGGCCTCACCGGCCCCTAGTACTCCCATCGCTGGCCAGGCCATCCCTCTACTCACCCACACCCCCTGTTACTGTGGCGACGGCAGCCTCAACCACAGCGAACCAGTGAACCCTCATACTCCTCTACGCGTGGGCATCCACTACCGCGTCTTCCTCGGCTCCACGTCGTCCCCTTCCTAGGCCTCGCCATCCTCCCCCGCCATGGTGCTCTCGGCGCGGCGTGGTCAACGTGGTCAAGGAATGGCTTCCATCGGACATGGACTGTATGTGGAGAGGCTGACAGCTGGTTGCACGGCCGCAGCAAGGAAGTGCCTCCTTATTACGCGGAAAATAATGATTCCTCCACCTGACAGCAGGGACCCACCGGACGGGCAACCATATTTCGTGAAAAAAACGCTTCCCCCTGACTGCTGGGACCTATCAGCGACATCTTCGCACACAAGGAAGTGCGTCCGGGCAAAAAAAATGATTTGCCCCCCTGACTGCTGGGACCCACCAGCTACATCTTTGCACGCAAGGAAGTGCCTGACAGTCGGGACCCACCTGGTCGAAGCGTACGTCGTGTTGTCATTCTGGTTGCAAACGTGTACGTACATACTGGTCCATGTAGAGGCACGCACGTGTCGTAGTAGAGGCGCACACGTAGCATGTACACGTACGTACAGCGGCCAGTGTGCAAGAAAGAAAATATGGCCACGTACGTACATATGGGCATGGTCTCGAACGCTTACTCGCGCATACGTATGGCTAGGGCTCATGTACTTGGTTGGGTCAGAACGGAGAAACAGCGTCGTCATCGCGTTCATGGGGAGCCAACCGGCTGGGTCGGAATGGAATGTGTCGTCGTGTTCATCGGGAGGGCTTGGACGGAACAACCGATGGAAACGAGGTCTGGCATACCGCAAAACGGAGGAAACGGCCTTGTGTTCGACCAGCCATGGTCGAAACGGGATCCTATTCATCGGGAGGGGTCTGGCGTACCGCAAAACGGAGGAAACAGACATCCTACGGTCGAAACGGGGGTCCTGTTCATCGGGAGGGGTGTGGCGTACCGCAAAACGGAGGAAACAGACTTGTGCTGGAGCACTACGGTCAAAATAGTGGTCCTGTTCATCGGGAAGGGTGTGGCCTACCACAAAACGGGACTCCACGGGATACTGTTCATCTCCACCGTCGACCCCCTCCAGCCTCCACGGGCTACTGTTCATCCATCGTCGACCTCCTCCAGCCTCCACCTGCGACTGTTCATCCACGGGCTCCTGTTCATCCAGCCTCCACTGCGCACTACTCCACCGGCTACTGTTCAACCAGCCCTCTCCACGGGCTCCTGTTCAACCACCTCTCCACGTGCTACTGTTCATCCGTCCCTCCACCGTCTACTATTCATCCAGCCCTCCACGGGGTGGTCCTGTTCATTCATCCCTCCACGGGGTCCTGTTCATCCAGCGCCAACCGGCTCGATCGATCGGGGTCCTATTCATCCAGAGGCAACACCACGGGGTCCTGTTCATCCACCCCCACCGAGAACTGTTCATCCAACCCCCCCCCACCCTATGCTCACTGTTCATCGAGAGGTAGCATCGATCGTCTTCAGTTAGCAGCAGTAGAGAAGGAATCACTCAGGTTCAGTAATGCATAGCCTGCAGTCCAATAGCTCGGGTTCAGTTAGAGCCCAATGCCTCGCACACACGCGCGTACGTGTACGAGAGAAACACGCATCGCTCGGCCCCCGACCACCCAGGAACTCCCCGAAATTTTCCTCGCCCTCGCTTCTACCATGGTTTTTTCCATCATGGACGGCCCAAAGAATGTCATGCAGTTGCGTCTCCGGCCAGCCCAGGACGAAAAGCCCATTTTCTGTCATGATTTTTTGTCATAGAAGTAGGAGCCCGCCACATCTATGATGATACCGGGTTTTGTCACAATTATCGTCATAGAAGTGTCATAAGTATGACAGGAAAAAAATTCGTTCGGCCCAAAATGTCATGGATGTGTCTTTTTTTTGTAGTGTACCCAGATGGAGGTTCATCCTCCTCCTGCTTCTACTGCTTCACAGCTAGAACAGGAAGAAAAGAAATATGAAGAGCCCATGGCTCACGAAGAAGTTGGTACACCTATTGTGCCCTAGGAAACCGAGAAAGAATCTGTTGTGACCCAAGCGTCTGAAGAGGTTGTAGTGCCTCCCACTGTTGATAGTTCACCGAAAGAAAAGGCCCTAGTGCCTGATAGCGAGAAAGCCTCTGAAGGAGTTCTAGCAAAGGAAAATCAAGGTCAGGCAAGTGCTTTAATGCCATCTGCGCCAAAAAAGTTGAAAAGGCCCCTTGCTCCACTTAAGCCCATCAATGAAAATGTGCCAGCATCTGATGATATTCGGCCCATGGAAATAAGCTACGAAGAAAATCTGAAAAATCCTTAGGAAACATTTCCCCTATTCCCTGCTGGATATGGCTCGAATGGTCCTGCATTCAATGAGAAGCTTCACTTTTCGAAGCTTGCGTTCTTTGGGGCCAGCCCGTATGAAGGAGAGAGAACTTCACTGTCACCCAGGTTTTGGACTGAAGAACAAGTTGTGTATTATGCTAGGATTCTTTTTGACAAGAATCGAATTTTCAATCACAAGATATTGAACTTCATTGAGATCGAAGAAATACCCTGTTTCCACCATGCCATCGAGCATATTGAACATGCCCTCCTGAAAGGTTTTATGCCCTTGAATCATGGATGTAATAGAGAAGTTATCCATCAGTTCTGCGCCACACTATACAATTAAAGAGAACTTGGAGATAGCTCAACCTGGATTCTTGAATGCATGACTAGAAGTGAAAAGATCAAGTGCTCGACAGATCAGTTTTTGGCCATGCTGAATCTTCCTCGATGTTAGTTTGAAAAAGATCGAGAACACATGTTGCATTATTGGGAAGTATCTGAAGCACAACTTCACATACTGATGGACCCCAATTTGGTTGGAGATGAATGTGTTGATGTAGATCCCAAGAAGTTGGCCTATGACAACAAAGTGATGTTTCATATCCTATGCAATTCTCTCACACCAACGAACAGACCAAATTCTGTCAATGGCATCATGGGAAATGCTCTTCTGGCCATCTCTCAAGGAATTCGGTTCGATGTCCCAGATCTTTTCATTCAAAACTTGGCTTGTGCTGCTAACAACCCCTAATCATTGAAGCCATATGCTCTATGGATCATGTATGCAATTGAGCAGCTCATCAATGAAAAATTCTTCTGGGCTCATGTTCCAAAAGTTTTCATACCACTAGTATGTGACACTCTCTGTATTGTCACTACTGCAGGCTGCTGCTAACATGACACTACGATCAGAGACCCTTTGACGAAACTGTGTGCGATGCATTAATCGCAAACGGTGATGTAAAAACCATCAAAAAAGATGCAAAATGTTTGCGATGGCAGAGCCATCAAACACGGTTCCGATTTTAGTTGTGTGTGCTATGCAGGGCGTATAGTTCAGTTCAATTAATTGTTTGCGATAAGGAAGAAGAACGGAAACGGGCAGCCAGATGAAGGCATGTGCGGTATACGGCGTACAGTTCACTCGGACTAACTGTTTGTGATGAGGTAGAACAACAAAAACGGACAGATAGATAAAGGTGTGTGCGATTGAGGGCATATGCTTCAGGAGGATTAACTGTCTGTGATTAGGCAACACAACAGAAACGGTCAGCCAGATCAAAGTGTCTGCGATTGACGGCATACACTTCACACGGACAAACTGTTTGTGATTAACCACAACAAACAGAAACAGTTAGGCAGATCAATGTGTGTGTGCTAGACAGGCACACATTCTAATTAAAAGAAGTGTGCATGATGGTAATAATGAGCGCACACAGTTGTTGGAACAAGACATGTGCTGACATTGCCTATTCCGGTGCACCCTATGGTGCAAACGCCACGTACGCGGCCGAGAAAGCGTGCCCATGTTATGTCCTCCAGGAATAGTGCCGCACTTAGAAATTATAGAACCGTCAATAAATTTTTAGCCTGCGTCCCATCACGTTCCAAATTACTACCATGCTATATTTAATTGCAAGCCTGTTCACACCGACCAAAACCTAAACGGTTTCCCACTTAGGAGCGTATTAGTACTCGGTTATAAATACTACTACTCCAAGATGACTGCACATTCCTCCTCAACTCCTCATCCACAAAAACAAACAAGTCATTCAGCATCGTTCCCTTGCGTCTGCCATGGCCAGCGTGAGTTCTGGGTCGAGAGATTACCACCAGGGAGAGGCGAGCATGGAAGCGGAAGCATGAGAGATGTCCCGCCTTGCCGTGAAAGCAGCTGACATGTCCCGCCACGCAGCCGTAGCAGCACAGAGGTCCCGCCATGCCACCAAATCAGCACGGAGGTCCCGTCGCATCGCCGATGCAGCAGACTAGTCCGGCCGCGCCACGGAAGCAACAGAGATGTCCCACCGCGCCGCAAATGCAGCAGAGATGTCCTCCCATGCCACGGCGGCCTAGGAAAATGTCTCGCGGGCAGGCGGGGACTCTTACAGGCGCATGCATGCGATCGTTCATAGCCAGATGGATCAGATCTCTGGCTGGGAAAGGTTGCAGGATGACATGAAAGCCTCGTTTGAGCAGGCTACCAACATCATCTGACAACTAAGGGAGGGCAATGAGAAGCTCCGGGTCGAGCGCAACCTGCTCAGGGCGAAGATCGTCGGAAGTGCGGAGCGGCAGGAGGAGACCACTGCCTTGTTGAAGAGGACCGACGTCATCATCAAGAAACTTATGGACGAGAATGACATGCTCCGCATCGAGCGCCAAAGGCTGGTGGAGGTATCCGTGGATGCTCTCAAGCAGCGTCTTGAAGACACGAAAGAGCTCATCGCCGCTCGCCGCGGAGACTAGTTCCCGCGGCCTGTGTTGAAATGTAGCATGCAATTTCAAAAAAATTCCTACGTTCAGGCAAGATCTATCTAGGACATTCATAGCAAGGAGAGGGGGATAGTGTCTCTACATACCCTCGTAGATCGAAAGCAGAAGCATTTGACAACGCGGTTGATGTAGTCGAACTTTTTCTTGTTCCGACCGATCAAGCACCGAACGTACGACACCTTAGAGTTCTGCACACGTTCAGCTCGATGACGTCCCTCGAACTCTTGATCTAGCAAAGTTTCGAGGGAGAGTTCCTTCAGCATGACGACATGGTGACAGTGATGGTGAAGTGATCCGCGCAGGGCTTCGCCTAAGCACTACGAAGATATGACCGAGGGTGTAATTTGTGGAGGGAGGCGCCGCACACGGCTAACAGACGTTGTTGTGTGTTCTAGGCACCTCCCCCTCATATATATATAGGTGGGAGGGAGAGGGAGCAGCCAAGGGAGTGCCCCAAGTAGGCCGAATCCTACTTGGGGTTCCTCCCCAATTCGCCCCCCTTATTCACTGAAGGGGAAAGGAAAGAGAGGGGGGAGGGAAGGAAGGGGGAGACCCAATCCTCCCCTTTCCTTATCCCTTCTCCTCTTTCTTTATCCTCCTATTTTGGCCTATATGGGGGCGCACCAGCCCCTTAGGGGCTGGTCTGTCCCTCTCTTGGCCCATTAGGCCCATATAGTTGCTAGGGGGTGCCCGGAACCCCTTCCGGTGACCCGATATGTACTTGGTACCCCCGGAACACTTCCAGTGTCCGAATACTATTGTCCTATATATCAATCTTTACCTCTCGGCCATTCCAGGACTCCTCTTCATGTCCATGATCTCATCCGGGAGTTTGAACAACATTCGGTCACCAAATCACATAACTCATGTAATACAAAATCGTCATTGAACGTTAAGCGTGCGGACCCTACGGGTTCGAGAACTATCTATACATGACTGAGACACCTCTCCGGTCAATAACCAATAGCGGAACCTAGATGCTCATATTGGTTCCTACATATTCTATGAAGATCTTTATCGGTCGTACCGTAATGACACTGGTACGCGTCGGTGCTATACAAACGGTTTTTAACCCCTTTCTACAATGGCATTTGGGACCATCGCCAAGTGAGTGTGGGCGATAGGGGGTCCTTCCCGCATGACCCAGAAACCATCGGGGATAGGGATCCAAGATGCATATACAATACTCCTACTCGTTTGTGATCGCATTGCCATCGCAGTCGGTATTCTGTGGTGCTACGTTTATGATGCGCGGCCCATCACAAACGGTTCACTATTATAGAACGTGTATGATATGCATACAATCACACACATTTGCTTTTCCCGAACTGTATGCAATAACTATTTAAGAAGATTAGCAAATCATCGTACTAGTGTCAGACAGGATTGTGAAACATCGGGTCATCGTAACATTGTCGTACACGACAACTATTGCACACGCTATTCTGTGGTGCAACGTTTACGATGCATACTTCATCAGAAACAATTCATGGTTGCGAATCGTGTACGATAAGGCAACCATCACAAAAATTTAGTTTGCCCGCAACGTTTGTGATATTGTCGGACATCGCACACGCTTTGCAAACGGCAACTGTGTGCATGCTTGCACATGTTTCCTCTCTGTGAACCATGTCAGATTATGGTGTATATCGTAAACGTTTGTGCTATACCAACCGTGTGTGCTGTAACAACCTGGAGAGTGTGATATTACTATAATTTAATTGTTGCTATTTCAAATTATACAGATTTGAATTTGAATGTATGTTATAGCTTTATTCATATCCATCAGGTTCAAACAACCAATGCATTATTCGATTCATAGGTACATATGTTCAAGAATTACATAAGAACCAAATAAAGAATGATGAACCACAAATTTATACTTGTACTATTAAAGACGGTCGAGAAAGAGGTGAAATACATTCTGATTGCTGAACAAGGTGAAGCGGAATGCCCATATTGTGCCCTCCTCCATGCAGAAGGCACGCACGACTCTAGTCCAACCCCTTGTGATGGCCGACCGCCCATCCTTCATGGTCTTCATGAAAACATCTAGATAATAATCGTGTTCTGGTAGAAATAATTTGACCTTTGCATGCCCACCAATCATGTAGTTTGAGAGGTAATCTTGAGTAAACTGCTTTGGCAACCACTGCAAAGGAAAAAGATTCGGACATTGTCATCTAACACAACTCATTATGGGCAGTAAAAAGAAGGCAGCAGAGTTCTTACTTACCATCCTGCAGTTTGATGTTGTCTTGGATAAAGTGTAAACAAATAGTTTAATTGCCATCTTTTGACCCATTTTACTAACAATCTTTATCAGCTTCCTCACTTGATGCTGGTTCATCGATATCTCATTGCCCCATATGCAGAAAGGGTCGAAGCATAGATCTTTACCAATTACATATGTACCTAAAAGCACCGAGTTAATATTAGAAACTAAACAATAATTGCACAATGATGTAGTACAACACTCTTTTATAATATCTTATATCATCCAATGTACTCACATATTAGATGAATTAACATCTTATATTATGGGCGGAAGGAGTTTATTGCATTCTTACAAATTATCGGTTGATTAACTATAGTTGTATCCATGGGTTAGAGTTAGTTTGAGCTAGTTCAGGCTCAAATAGCCCTAAAGTATATCCAAGCATGAGCGCTAGTTTGAGCTAGTTGCATCTAAACCACCCAAAAAAATATCCAACGCAAGAGGTGCTAATTGGAGCTAGTTCTCCTAGTGCATTTATTGTCAATCCAACCCTGTCATCCAAACACCTCTTTGGAAGGAGTATTGGAGTTAGTTCAGGGTTAGTCATGAGCTAAAAACTAACTATAACTGCTAGCTAAGTTGTGTATCCAAACAGGGATGTGGTGTTGTTGTTGTTGTTGTTGCTGCTGCTACTGCTGCTCTTCTACGTATATCTAGACATCATCAGAACATTGAGGTAACACTCTTCCTTGTTGCTATGTAGCCTAGGATTGCATATTTAGACATTAAGTACAGTGCATGTTGCTCTATAGCCTCAGATATATTACATATGGCCCTAGTTAACCTAACGATAAATGGGTTACAGATATATTTAGTTAAAAGTCCGATTCACCGATTAGTCCCTTATCAGTCCCCGACCTATATTGTACCAGCTACCGATATCCTGAAAAGTGAGTATATATAAGCCATGGGATGAAACTAACCTCGATGGAAAACAGCAGTCGTTCCCAAAATTGTCCTGTGTAGGTACATCGAGAGGCATGTTAAGCACAATAGGCTAAACATCAACTAAAATTATCCATGGCAGACAAAATAATCTCCAAAAGATAGCTTCAGTGTGTAGGTTTAAGCATGCTAGTAAAGCAAAACAAGTGGAAAGGTGTGTTAACTGCAACAGGCCTAACATTTAACAACAAGCAAACATAGTCATTCAAACTGGTATTGTGCCAGTCTAAGTACATTGGTTATTGTTAAAAAATGGAAAGGCGTGTTAACTATAAGATGCAGCAACCAAATACAGTCGTTCATAGTGTTGTTGTTGAAACTGGTACTGATGAAATTGAACTACAGAGTTCATACTTGCACATATAGAACATCACGTTGTGAATAACTGGAATAAACAAGGCATACTACGAACAACCAAAGATAGCGTTTTGAACTAGACATATGCTAACTACAAACAACCAAACAATCAAAAAACTTTAAAATATGCATATGCTAGCTATAACAAGCTTAACAGCAAGCAAATATATGCATTCCTATCGGTATGTTTAAAACTAGATTGATGAAATGTACTGCATAGTAAATAATTGCACATATAGAGCATCACATTGTGAACAACTGAAATAAACAAGGCATACTGCAAACAACCAAATATAGAAATTAAAACTGGACATATTCTCACTACACTACAAAAGGAACTCGACAAAATAAATCATGGGTTTCCCCCTGTGAAGAGGCACGACAAAACAAATCATGGGGTTCCTCACTTGTCACAGATGGGATCCTTCCCGTGGGAAGAGCACGGACCCTGGATGTGCTCCATGTTGTCGCAGATGGGCTCCATCCCCTTGGAAGAGCATGGCTGTAGGGTGCCCTCCCTGATGTCGCAGATGGGCTCTTTCCCCTTGGGAGAGCAGATGGGCTCTTTACCCTCGGAAGATCCGGAGAGGGTGCCCTCCTCGTGGTCGTCGTCAATGAGTTTGACTTGGAAGCTGTGGATCCCAAGCCAGCGTCGCAGAACGTGTCCTTCAGAAATGACAAAAGGGGTTGCGGCCAGTAAATGGTTGATACATCTCCAACGTATCTATATTTTTGATTGCTCCATGCTATTATATTATCTGTTTTGGATGTTATTGGGCTTTATTTTAAACTTTTATATTATTTTTGGGACTAACCTATTAACCAGATGCCCAGCCCAAATTGTTGTTTTTTTGCCTATTTGAGTGTTTCGCGGAAAAAGAATATCAAACGGAGTCCAAATGGAATGAAACCTTCGGGAACATGATTTTCTCAACAAACATGATCCAGGAGACTTGGAGTGGGCGTCAAGAAACGATCGAGGAGGGCATGAAGCAGGGGGGCGCGCCTACCCCCCAAGGTGCGCCCTCCACCCTCGTGGGCCCCTCGTTGCTCCACTCACGTACTTCTTCCTCCTATATATATCCACGTACCCCCCAAACATCCGGAGCACCACGAAAACCTAATTCCACCACCGCAACCTTCTGTACCCAAGAGATCCCATCTTGGGGCCTTTTCCGGAGCTCCGCCAGAGGGGGCATTGATCACGGAGGTCCTCTACATCAACTCCATGGCCTCTCCGGTGATGTGTGAGTAGTTTACTTCAGACCTATGGGTCCATAGTTATTAGCTAGATGGCTTCTTCTCTCTCTTTGGATCTTAATACAAAGTTCTCCTCGATCTTCTTGGAGATCTATTCGATGTAATCTTCTTTTGCGGTGTGTTTGTCGAGATCCGATGATTTGTGGGTTTATGATCAAGTTTATCTATGAACAATATTTGATTCTTCTCTGAATTCTTTATGTATGATTGGTTTATCTTTTCAAGTCTCTTTGAATTATCAGTTTGGTTTGGCATACTAGATTGGTCTTTCTTGCAATGGGAGAAGTGATTCGCTTTGGGTTCAATCTTGCGGTGCTCAATCCCAGTGACAGAAAGGGAAATGACACGTATTGTATTGTTGCCATCGAGGATAAAAAGATGGGGTTTATATCATATTGCATGAGTTTATCCCTCTACATCATGTCATCTTACTTAAAGCATTACTCTGTTCTTATGAACTTAATACTCTAGATGCATGCTGGATAGCGGTCGATGTGTGGAGTAATAGTAGTAGATGCAGAATCGTTTCGGTCTACTTGTCGTGGACGTGATGCCTATATATACATGATCATACCTAGATATTCTCATAACTATGCTCAATTCTATTAATTGCATGACAGTAATTCGTTCACCCACCGTAATACTTATGCTCTTGAGAGAAGCCACTAGTGAAACCTATGGCCCCGGGTCTATCTTCCATCATATTAATCTTCCAAAACTTAGCTATTTCTATTTGCCATTTATTTTACTTTGCATCTTTATTTCTCTTTATCATAAAAATATCAAGAATATTATCTTATCATATCTGTCAGATCTCACTCTCGTAAGTGACCGTGAAGGGATTGACAACCCTTTATCGCGTTGGTTGCGAGGTTCTTATTTGTTTGTGTAGGTGCGTGGGACTCGAGTGTGATCTCCTACTGGATTGATACCTTGGTTCTCAAAAACTGAGGGAAATACTTACGCTACTTTACTGCATCACCCTTTCCTCTTCAAGGGAAAACCAACGCAGTGCTCAAGAGGTAGCAAGAAGGATTTCTGGCACCGTTGCCGTGGAGATTCGCACCAAGTCAAGTCAAGATTTGACTCCCGACAGCGAGCCATTTCTGGCACCGTTGTCGGAGAGTCTATACACAAGTCAAGACATACCAAGTACCCATCACAAACTCTTATCCCTCGCATTACATTATTTGCCATTTGCCTCTTGTTTTCCTCTCCCCCACTTCACCCTTGCCATTTTCTTCGCCCTCTTTTTCAGTTCCCCTTTTTCTTTTCTAGTTCTTCACTTTCTTGCTTGCCTTGTCGTTATGGCTAGTCCTCTATCTTCTCCGTTGTCTCCCAAGAATGAAATTCTTAATTTTAAGCAAAGGGAGGGAGAAAATCTAAAAGACGCTTGGTATAGAATTTGCAATTCTCAAAATAGATCTACCAGGAAGCAATCTACTTCCGTTCTTCTCCGCAATTTTTATGTAGGCGCTACTCCTTGGTACAGATATATTCTTGATACCATTACCGGGGGGAATTTCTTGGGTAGCCATACTTTTGATTCTTATAATGCTATGATAGATTTGTTTGGCTTGCCACCACTTTTGGTTAATGGGACTATGTTAACTTTGGAACATGTGATGCAAAGGCTTGAAATTATTGAGAATAAAGTTGCTACTATAGATTTGATTGAGAATTTGGATAAAAAGATCCACAACCAAATTACCCAATATGGATCTAAGGTGGGAGTTACTCTGAAAAGTTTTAAGGAAAAGAACCCATAGTTAATGAAAGAATAGATCAAGATTCTACTAGAATCGATAAACTTGAGGGAATTATTACCAACTTGGGGTCCGCCTTTTATTTTGTTAAAAATACTCCAAACCCTCCTACCAAAATTGCCAAGCTTGTATATGTTCCTAAAAATAAGGGTGAATCCTCTAGTAAGGAAACTACGGATTTAAAATCAATAAGTGTTCATCCCAATCTTTTTGCTATCATTAAGGAACCGTTTGCTACAAATGATTTTCTTGATTTTGTGCCTAGGAGTTTGATAATTAATAAAAAGAAAGAAACTCCTAGGGGTTATAGGTGTCTTATTGAAGAATTGCCTACCAAAGATGGCAATACCTACATCTATCCTTGCTTTTATGCCTAGCTAGGGGCGTTAAATGATAGCGCTTGTTGGGAGGTAACCCAATTTTATTTTTATTCCTTGCTTTTTGATCCTGTTTAGTAATAAATAATTTATCTAGCCTCTATTTTGGTTGTGTTTTTTGTGTTTAATTAGTGTTTGTGCCAAGTAGAACCGTTGGGAAGACTTGGGGAAAGTCTTTTTGATCTTGCTGTAAAAAACAGAAACTTTAGCGCTCACGAGAATTGCTGACATTTTTATTTGGAAAGTGGTATTTAGTTAATTCTTTTTGAAGATGATAAATAAATAAATTCATCACGTCCATCAGTTTATTTTAAAATTTGTGTGGTTCCAGAAGTTTGCGTTAGTTACAGATTACTACAGACTGTTCTGTTTTGACAGATTCTGTTTTTCGTGTGTTGTTTGCTTATTTTGATGAATTTATGGCTAGTAAAAGAGTTTATAAACCATAGAGAAGTTGTAATACAGTAGGTTTAACACCAATATAAATAAAGAATGAGTTCATTACAGTACCTTGAAGTGGTCTTTTGTTTTCTTTCGCTAACGGAGCTCACGAGATTTTCTATTTAAGTTTTGTGCTGTGAAGTTTTCAAGTTTTGGGTAAAGATCTGATGGATCATGGAACAAGGAGTGGCAAGAGCCTAAGCTTGAGGATGCCCATGGCACCCCAAGTTTAAATTCATGGACACCAAAAATCCTAAGCTTGGGGATGCCCCGGAAGGCATCCCCTCTTTCGTCTTCGTCTATCGGTAACTTTACTTGGAGCTATATTTTTATTCGCCACATGATATGTGTTTTGCTTGGAGCGTCTTGTATGATCTGAGTCTTTGCTTTTTAGTTTACCACAATCATCCTTGCTATACACACCTTTTGAGAGAGACTCACATGATTTGAAATTTATTAGAATACTCTATGTGCTTCACTTATATCTTTTGAGCTATATAGTTTTTTCTCTAGTGCTTCACTTATATCTTTTAGAGCATGGCGGTGGTTTTATTTTATATAAATAATTGATCTCTCATGCTTCACTTATATTATTTTGAGAGTCCTTTAGAACAACATGGTAATTTGGTTTTAGGCATAATAAAAACTTTCATATAAGTGCATTGAATACTAAGAGAAGTTTGATACTTGATGATTGTTTTGAGATATGGAGATAGTGATATTAAAGTTGTGCTAGTTGAGTAGTTGTGAATTTTAGAAATACTTGTGTTGAAGTTTCCAAGTCCCATAGCATGCACATATGGTAAACGTTGTGTAACAAATTTGAAACATGAGGTGTTATTTGATTGTCTTCCTTATGAGTGGCGGTCGGGGACGAGCGATGGTCTTTTCCTACCAATCTATCCCCCTAGGAGCATGCGCGTAATACTTGGTTTTTGATGACTTGTAGATTTTTGCAATAAGTATGCGAGTTCTTTATGACTAATGTTGAGTCCATGGATTATACGCACTCTCACCCTTCCATCATTGCTAGCCTCTTCGGTACCGTGCATTGCCCTTTCTCACCTTGAGAGTTGGTGTAAACTTCGTCGGTGCATCCAAATCCCGTGATATGATACTCTCTATCACACATGAACCTCCTTATATCTTCCTCAAAACAGCCATCATACCTACCTATTATGGCATTTCCATAGCCATTCCGAGATATATTGCCATGCAACTTTCCACCGTTCCGTTTTTTATGGCACGCATCATCATTGTAATATTGCCTTGCATGATCATGTAGTTGACATCGTATTTGTGGCAAAGCCACCATTCATAATTTTTCATACATGTCACTCATGAGTCATTGCACATCCCGGTACACCCCCGGAGGCATTCATATAGAGTCTTATCCTGTTCTAGTATCGAGTTGTAATCATTGAGTTGTAAATAAATAGAAGTGTGATGATCATCATTAATAGAGCATTGTCCCAAATAAAAAAAGAAAGGCCAAAAAAAGAAGAAAAAAAGAAGGCCCGGAAAAGAAGAATAAAAGGCGGCAATGCTACTATCCTTTTTTCCACACTTGTGCTTCAAAGTAGCACCATGATCTTTATGATAGAGAGTCTCCTGTTTTGTCATTTTCATATACTAGTGGGAACTTTTCATTATAGAACTTGGCTTTTATATTCCAACAAGTGGCCTCCTCAAGTGCCCTAGGTCTTCGTGAGCAAGCAAGTTGGATGCACACCCACTTAGTTTATTTTGTTGAGCTTTCATACATTTATAGCTCTAGTGCATCCGTTGCATGGCAATCCCCACTCCTTGCATTGACATCAATTGATGGGCATCTCCCTAGCCCATTGATTAGCCGCGTTGATGTGAGACTTTCTCCTTTTTTGTCTTCTCCACATAACCTCCTTCATTATATTCTATTCCACCCATAGTGCTATATCCATGGCTCACGCTCATGTATTGCGTGAAAGTTGAAAAAAGTTTAAGATTACTAAAGTGTGAAACAATTGCTTGGCTTGTCATCAGGGTTGTGCATGATGAGAGCACTCTTGTGTGACAAAAATGGAGCATGACCAAACTATATGATTTTGTAGGGATGAACTTTCTTTGGCCATGTTATTTTGAGAAGACATGATTGCTTAGTTAGTATGCTTGAAGTATTATTATTTTTATGTCAATATTAAACTTTTATCTTGGATCTTTCGGATCTAAACATTCATGCCACAATAAAGAAAAATTACATTGAGAAATATGTTAGGAAGCATTCCACATCAAAAATTCTGTTTTTTATCATTTACCTACTCGAGGACGAGCAAGAATTAAGCTTGGGGATGCTTGATACGTCTCCAACGTATCTATAATTTTTGATTGCTCCATGCTATTATATTATGTGTTTTGGATGATAATGGGCTTTATTTTACACTTTTATATTATTTTTGGGACTAACCTATTAACTGCAGGCCCAGCCCAAATTGCTATTTTTTTGCCTATTTCAGTGTTTCGCAGAAAAAGAATATCAGACGGACTCCAAATGGAATGAAACCTTCGGGAACGTGATTTTCTCAACAAACATGATCCAGGAGACTTGGAGTGGGCGTCAAGAAATGATCGAGGAGGGCACGAGGCAGGGGGGTGCGCCTACCCCCCTGGGCGCACCCTCCACCCTCGTGGGCTGCTCGTTGCTCCACCGACATACTTCTTCCTCCTATATATATCCACGTACCCCCCAAACATCTAGGAGCACCACGAAAACTTAATTCCACCACCGCAACCTTCTGTACCCGAGTGATCCCATCTTGGGGCCTTTTCCGGAGCTCCATCGGAGAGGGCATTGATCACGGAGGGCCTCTACACCAACTCCATGGCCTCTTCAGTGATGTGTGAGTAGTTTACTTCAGACCTACAGGTCCATAGTTATTTGCTAGATGGCTTCTTCTCTCTCTTTAGATCTCAATACAAAGTTCTCCTCGATCTTCTTGGAGATCTATTTGATGTAATCTTCTTTTGCGGTGTGTTTGTCGAGATCTGATGAATTGTGGGTTTATGATCAAGTTTATCTATGAACAATATTTGATTATTCTCTGAATTCTTTATGTATGATTGATTTATCTTTGCAAGTCTCCTCGAATTATCAGTTTGGTTTGGCCTACTAGATTGATCTTTCTTGCAATGGGAGAAGTGCTTAGCTTTGGGTTCAATCTTTCGGTGCTCGATCCCAGTGATAGAAAAGTAAACGACACGTATTGTATTGTTGCCATCGAGGATAAAAAGATGGGGTTTATATCATATTGCATGAGTTTATCCCTCTACATCATGTCATCTTACTTAAAGCATTACTCTGTTCTTATGAACTTAATACTCTAGATGCATGCTGGATAGGGGTCGATGTGTGGAGTAATAGTAGTAGATGCAGAATCATTTCGGTCTACTTGTCGTGGACATAATGCCTATATATACATGATCATACCTAGATATTCTCATAACTATGCTCAATTCTATTAATTGCTCGACAGTAATTCGTTCACCCACCGTAATACTTATGCTCTTGAGAGAAGCCACTAGTGAAACCTATGGCCCCCGGGTCTATCTTCCATCATATTAATCTTCCAACACTTAGCTATTTATATTTGCCATTTATTTTACTTTGCATCTTTATTTCTCTTTATCATAAAAATACCAAAAATATTATCTTATCATATTTATCTGATCTCACTCTCCTAAGTGACCGTGAAGGGATTGAAAACCCCTTTATCACGTTGGTTGTGAGGTTCTTATTTGTTTGTGTACGTGCGTGGGACTCGAGTGTGATCTCCTACTGGATTGATACCTTGGTTCTCAAAAACTGAGGGAAATACTTACGCTACTTTACGGCATCACTGTAACGCCCTCGATGCGGCTATATCTCCCACGTGTCGAAGCACGACTTAGAGGCATAACCGCATTGAAAGCAATGTCGCAAGTGAGGTAATCTTCACACAACCCATGTAATACATAACGGAAAGAGATACATAGTTGGCTTACAATCGCCACTTCACACAATTACATGAATAAAGCATTACATCATCCAAATACAATCAAGGTCCGACCACGGAACCAAAATAAAAGAAGATTACCCCAAATGCTACACAGATCCCTGATCGACCCCAACTGGCCTCCACTACTGAACAACTAGAACGAAACAACACCAAGGACAAGATCTTCAACGAGCTCCTCCTTGAGCTTGGTTGCGTCACCTGCTCGGTAACATCGGCACCTGCAAACTGGTTTTGGAAGTATCTGTGAGTCACGGGGACTCAGCAATCTTGCACCCTCGCGATCAAGACTATTTAAGCTTATAGGAAGGGTAAAAGGTATGAGGTGGAGCTGCAGCAAGCGACTAGCATATATGGTGACTAACATACGCAAATGAGAGCGAGAAGAGAAGGCAAAAGCACGATCGAACAACTATGATAAAGAAGTGATCCTATAACAACCTACGTCACACATTACTCCAACACCATGTTCACTTCCCGGACTCCGCCGAAAAGAGACCATCACGGTTACACACGCGGTTGATGTATTTTAATTAAGGTCAACTTCAGGTTTTCTACAACCGGACATTAACAAATTCTCATCTGCCCATAACAGCAAGCACGACTTTCGAAAGTTCAAATCCCTGCAGGGGTGTCCCAACTTAGCCCATCACAAGATCTCACGGTCAACGAAGGATATACCTTCTCCCAAGACAATCCGATCAGGCTCGGCATCCAGGTTACAAGACATCCTCGACAATGGTAAAACAAGTCCAGCAACACCGCCCGAATGTGCCGACAAATCCCAATAGGAGCTGCACATATCTCGTTCTCAGGGCACACTCAGATAGGTCAAGCTACGAGTAAAACCAACCCTCGAGTTGCCCCGAGGTGGCCCGCGGGCTGCCCATTTCGGACCAACACCCAGAGGAGCACTGACCCGGGGGGTTAAAATAAAGATGACCCTTGAGTCTGCAGAACCCAAGGGAAAAGGAGGCTAGGTGGCGAATGGTAAAACCAATGTTGGGCATTGCTGGAGGAGTTTTATTCAAGGGAACTGTCAAGGGGTTCCCATTATAACCCAACCGCGTAAGGAACGCAAAATCCGGGAACATAACACCGATATGACGGAAACTAGGGCGGCAAGAGTGGAACAAAACACCAGGCATAAGGCCGAGCCTTCCACCCTTTACCAAGTATATAGATGCATTAATTAAATAAGAGATATTGTGATACCCCAACAAGTAAACATGTTCCCACAAGGAACAACATCTCCATGTTCCAACAAGGAACAAACTTCAATCTTCACCTGCAACTAACAACGCTATAAGAGGGGCTGAGCAAAGCGGTAACATAGCCAAACAACGGTTTGCTAGGACAAGGTGGGTTAGAGGCTTGAATTAAAAATATGGGAGGCATGATAAGCAAGTGGTAGGTATCGCAGCATAGGCATCGCAAAAGAGCGAGCAACTAGCAAGCAAAGATAGAAGTGATTTCGAGGGTATGGTCATCTTGCCTGAGATCCCGTAAGAAAGAAGAACGAGTCCATGAAGAAAACAAACGGATGTAGTGTCAGGACCCCGACTCAATGTCACATCGATCTAGCCTGTAACACCTCATATCACTTTGCGGCCTCACGCACGGTATTCCCACGGTTGTCGCCTTACCTTTGCCCGGGACCGTTTGCGCCTTTTGGCTCACGTATATGATGATGTCGCTAGCATCCATATGATAAGGAGCCCGGGCTGACATGACTAGTCGTAAACCCAAAGTGGCACAGACTTACAGGGACAGGCATCCATGACCCAGCATCGAACGTGTCGGTCATCAGCAAGTGGGTCCGGGCTGTAGCACTGGGCTAGCAGGACTCCGGTAAACCAGGCTGTAGCGGGCTAACAGGGCTCCGGTACTCAATGCATGACATTTCCCCGAAGGGACAGACACAGGAACGAAGAAGGACACATGCCGGCCAGCCTAAGTGTTCCGGAGCAGTAGCAAGCTACCATGGCTCAATGGAAACACTACGAGACATTTCCCGGTAAGAGAGGCTACTAAAGATAAACAACTAGATAGTCAGATCCCACACATACCAAGCATTTCAATCATACACACAATATGCTCGATATGTGCAAATACAGCAAGGCATCACAACATGACTCTATGACACAAGTACTTTATTTAAAGGCTCAGAGAGCCATACATAACATACATACAAGTACGGGTCACACGACCCACATTCAAGTCATACAGTCATACAAACCAGCAGCGGAAGTAACTTGTCTGAGTACAGACAACTAGCAAAATAAAAGAGGCTTGGAAAGCCTAGCTATACTACGTGGACCTTCACAAGCTCAGGATTACCATCTGGGCCTTAGTCTACTCGTCGATGTCAACGTCTACGAAGAACCCATCAGAAGGGGTTGCAGCGCCTTCTGTAAAATGTAAATTATAGCAACATGAGTACAAAGGTACCCAGCAAGACTTACGTCAGATCCTACATACATGCACATTATCAAGAAGGGTTGGTGGAGTTATTGCAGCAAGCCAGCTTTGACTCTTGGCTAAGCTATCCTATGAGACTCCAACTTGAAATGGTTTTGCGCACACGAGTCCACTACTCACCACTTCAATACACCACCGAGGATCCACCTCCGTCATCCTACAGAAGAGCCATCCTCGGCACTCACGCTTATCTTGAGATTTTTAGTAGTATCCATTCACTTGTCTATGAACTGTATAAGCAACCAAGTAGTCCTTTACCGCGGATGCGGCTATTCGAATAGATCATGTTAACCCTGCAGGGGTGTACTTCTTCATACATGTTTCCACCACTTAGCGTCTGCACACGACATGTGCTCGGCAGACTTCAAGCAAAAGCCGACGTGGGTGTAGACCATGACCTACCTAAACACCTAAGTCTCTAGTCCAGGTTTATCGCCTATCTAGGTTCCATCCGCAGGGAGTCCGGCCGAGGTTTCCCATACGGCCCCGAACGATGTGTACAGGGTTCCCGAGATACCTAACGGGTATTCGATACACCGTGCCACGTACCTACCGCATCACAGCCCACCTCGCGGGTCAGCACTGTCCACGGCCTCCAGTAAGCTACAAACACCAGAAACTACTTGCAACTCCTGGACAGAGGACTAGGGTGAATAAGAAGTCGAGCGGGGTCATATTTCAGGGCCCAATGCATGGTAGTAGCTGAATCTTAAATCATGCATACAGATCTCAGTTCTTAAGGTCGGCTTCAATGAAACAACCCACCATGTACTCCTACATGGCCTCTCATCGATACCTTTACCAAATCGTGTTCACCACATCACTCTCATTACCAACATGATCATTTCACTCTAGCCCATCACCCAGATGAACCAGACCTGACACGACTCTAAGCATAGCAGGCATAGCAAGGTAGGAACAACACATACATATGGCTCAATCAATTCCTACACATGCTAGTGGGTTTCATCTAATTACTGTGGCAATGACAGGTCATGCAGAGGAAATGGGTTCAACTACCGTAGCACACAGCAGTTTGAAACGCGTTGTCTTAATGCAGTAAAAGAGAGCAAGAGCGAGAACATGGGATTGTATCGATATGATCAAATGGTTGGTTGCTTGCCTGATGGATCGATGCACGGATACGGTTCTTCGCTAGGGTAATCACGGTACTCCTCGGAGGCAGAACCTGCCGCAAAGAACACCGATACACAACCATCACCAAAAAATGTGCGACAATATGATGCATGCACGAAACATGGCAATATGAGTGTGTTGGGCTAATGCAACTAAAACCAGATGGGTTTGAATCAATTTGAACCAAAGATTCAAACTTCAAACTCATAAATGGCCCTTTAAAGTGTTTTATCTTGTTCTGCACTAAACCTCAGGTTAGTTTGTCTAAACATGCATGAAACTAGTACAGATGGATAGATTGGATTTTTCTGATCATTTTTCATATATAATTTGTTTGATTTGGAGCTACGTTTAAATTTATATGAATTTTTGAAGTTTGCAACAATTTCTGGAATTTATAAATCATTTTAGATTTATTTTAATTTCAGAAAAGATTTACTGCGTCAGCATGAGGTCATGCTGACCTCAGCAAGTCAACAGACCCGGTCCAGGTCAAACCTGACGCGTGGGTCCAGGGTGTCAGTGGATAATTAACTAATTTAATTTAGTTTAAACTAATCTGGATAATTAGCAGAAGGGGGCCCCACCTGTCATTGTCTCAACAGAGTCAACCAGGGCCCACCCATGGTCAAAGTCAAAATGGCTGCACCGGCGTT
Organism: Triticum aestivum; assembly: GCF_018294505.1. NCBI lineage: Eukaryota > Viridiplantae > Streptophyta > Magnoliopsida > Poales > Poaceae > Triticum > Triticum aestivum. The sequence continues at coordinate 180,879,076 of NC_057812.1, forward strand.
TAGCCGCCGGCGAGCCCGACACGGCGGCGGAAGTGGTTTTGGCCGTTCCAGCCACCAAATGGGTCGCGGAGGGCATCGGGGTGGAGCTGAGGACGAGCCGCGGCTCTTGGTGGAGTCAGTTGGGGTCGGGTGGCCGGAGTTGGCACCGGCGACGACCTAGGCGATCACCGGAGTTCGGGTGAAGGCGAACTCGGGGCTAGGGTGTGCGGTGAGGTGCGGGGAGTGCACGGTTGGACTCAACGCAGCGTGGTGAGTGCGTTGGACATCGTGAGGTGGCCGGAGGATGGCCGGGAGCACGTGGGCGACGAGATCCGCGGCGGTGCGTGCGGGTGATCTTCGTGCGGTGGCTACACGGCTCGGGGCGAGAGAGGAAGGGTAGGAGGGGTAGCTAGGCTCACAGAGCACCCGTAGAGGCCACCGGCGGGGTCGGGGACGAGATGATGCGGCGACGGCGTTGAAGGGGATCTCCGGCGACGGCGAACTCGGGCGAGGTCGATGCGGTGGACTCGGGCCTCACGAGCACGCGGGGCTCGGTTAGCTCGACGAAGTGGACGGCGGCGGAGCTCCTGGACACCACGAAACGGAGCACGGGCGGCGGGGAGCGCTGCTACGATGATGGAGCGGCGGCGGTGGTGTCGGCCATGGCTGGGGAGCGCGAGGGGGAGGAGCTGGAGAGGAGAGGGGGCGTCTGGGGGGTTCGGGGGAGAGAGAGGGGTCGATCCACGTCGTTAGCCGGGTGAGTGGAGCGGCGAGGCGGCGAGCAGGTGCGTGGCACCCATGCGGTGGTCGCCGTCGAGCACCTTGCCTGCCTGCCTGGCCGGGCAAGCAGCTTGCTGGCGCGGCGCTGGGCTGGGCCGGCAGGTGGGCCGGGTTGCAGGCGCCAGGTAAGTCCTTCCTTTCTGTTTTTTTTCTATTTTTCTGCAACTTTGTTGAATTATTAAAAATACCTAGGCCACTCCTAAAATCACCAAACTTCTCCTGGTCCAAAGTTGGAATATTTCCAACATGAAACATTTCAGTTTCGGAATATTTGAGCATTTGAAATATTTTATATAATTTTAAATGCCCAAATTCAAATACTTATCATTTAATTCAAAGATCCTAAGATGACCTAGAAAATTGTGCAACACTTTTGGCAGAGGTTCTGAACCAAGACAAAAATGATGGACATTTTAGAAGGGCATTTCAGGTTCATTGAAAAAGTTTTTAGTAAACCCTAGTTGGTTTCAGAGGGGGCTGGGGGTTCTGACATCCCCATTTCAAGTTTCTGATGAAAGGATAGACATGATGCAACACTCTAATGCATGAACTAGCTAGGGTGTGACAACTCACCCCCACTCAAAAGAATCTCGACCCGAGATTTGGGTTCCTCCGGGAAGAAGGCGGGATACTCGAGTCGAAGACGATCCTCCCTTTCCCAAGTTGCTTCATTCTCAGAATGGTGCGACCATTGAACCTTGAGAAACTTGATATTATGACGTCGAGTGGTTCGCTCAGCTTGATCGAGGATACGAACGGGGTACTCTCGATACGTGAGATTATCTTGGAGATCAAGCGTTTCGTGGTCTACTCCACGGATAGGATCCGAGAAGCAACGCCTGAGTTGAGAAACGTGGAAGACGTCGTGGACTCTGGAGAGATGCGGAGGTAGTTCCAATTGGTAGGCAACTTCTCCTCGCTTTGCGAGAATGCGAAAGGGTCCAATGTAACGAGGAGCCAATTTGCCCTTGATACCGAAGCGATGGGTTCCCTTCAGAGGAGTAACCCGAAGGTAAGCCTTCTCGTCAACCTCAAAAGTCACAGCCTTATGTTTTCGGTCGTATTGACTCTTTTGACGAGATTGGGCTGTTTTCAACTTTTCACGAACGATGCGAACTTGCTCTTCTGCTTCCTGAATCATATCCGGGCCAAAGAATTGTCTTTCCCCGGTTTCTGACCAGTTAAGAGGCGTTCGACACCTTCGTCCATAGAGAACTTCAAAAGGGGCTTTGCCCAAGCTGGATTGATAGCTGTTGTTATAAGCAAATTCGGCAAATGGAAGGCATTTCTCCCACTCCATTCCGAATGAGATAACAGAAGCTCGAAGCATGTCTTCTAGAATCTGGTTGACGCGTTCCACTTGACCACTTGATTGAGGGTGGAAAGTGGTACTAAAAGAAAGGCGGGTTCCCATAGCATTTTGGAAACTTTCCCAAAATCGAGAGGTGAAAAGACTTCCTCGATCCGAGTTAATTTCCAAAGGAACGCCATGGAGAGACACTATTCGGGAGATGTACAAGTCTGCTAACTGACTAGCAGTTATACTCTCATGAACAGGTAAGAAATGGGCCACTTTGGAAAGACGGTCGATAACGACGAAGATAGCGTTATTCCCTCTCTTAGTCCTGGGAAAACCGGTAATGAAGTCCATACCAACTTTATCCCATTTCCACTCAGGAATAGCTAGGGGTTGAAGGGTGCCAGCAGGCCGTTGATGCTCTGCTTTTACACGACGGCAGACGTCGCAATTAGTAATATACTGAGCAATTTCTCTCTTCATCCTAGTCCACCAGAACCTCTGGCGTAGGTCCTGATACATCTTGGTACTACCGGGATGAATGGTGAGAGGAGATTCATGAGCCTCCTTAAGGATCAACTGCCGTAGATGCTGGTTCTTGGGAACCACTAAACGGTTCTCAAAGTACACAACACCATGATCATTTGTGGAGAAACATCTAGCACCTCCACTAGCAATGTTCTCCTTGATCTTAGATATTCCCTTATCTCGCTTTTGGGCAGCGATGATTTGATCCATAAGAGTAGGTTTCGCCACCAAGGTGGAAAGAAATCCTTGAGGAACAATGTGAAGGTTAAGCTTCCAAAATTCCTCATGGAGAAGCGGTTGACTTTGTTGTAACATCAGGTTGTTACAATAAGATTTACGACTTAGCGCATCAGCCATGACGTTGGCTTTCCCTGGGGTGTAAGTTATTCCTAAGTCGAAATCTATGATCAACTTGACCCAACGTCTTTGCCTGAGATTTAAATCTGGTTGGGTGAATATATACTTCAGACTTTGGTGATCAGTGTAGATTTCGCAACGATTACCGAGAAGGTAATGTCGCCATGTTTTGAGTGCATGGACTACAGCTGCAAGCTCTAGATCATGAGTGGGGTAGTTTTCCTCATGTGGGTGTAATTGCCGTGAAGCATAAGCAATTACGTGTCGATCTTGCATGAGAATACAGCCTAGTCCTTGTCGCGAGGCGTCGCAGTAGATAACAAAATCCTTGGAAAAATCTGGTGGTACCAGTACGGGAGCAGAGGTTAAATGTCTTTTCAGTTCCTGGAAACTGTGCTCACATTGTGGAGTCCACTCGAACTTTTTATCTTTCTTGAGGAGTTCGGTTAGAGGTTTTGCAACTTTGGAGAAGTTCTCGACAAAGCGACGACAATATCTCACTAGGCCAAGGAAACTCCGAACTTGCTTGACCGATTCAGGTGGAGTCCAATTAAGGACGGCTTGAACTCGCTCAGGGTTAACAGCAATGCCTTTACCAGAAATTACATGTCCAAGATAGGTCACTTCTGACAACCAGAATTCACATTTAGAAAATTTGGCATAAAGGCGATGCTCTCGAAGTTTCTTCAACACTAGCCTTAGGTGTTCGGCATGTTCTTCCTCGTTCTTGGAGTAGATGAGTATATCATCGAGGTAAACCACGACGAATTTATCCAAATACTCCATGAAGATTGAGTTCATCAACCGAGAGAAGGTGGCTGGAGCGTTGGTTAAACCGAAGGACATGATGGTGTACTCGTATTGGCCATAACGAGTAACAAAGGCCGTTTTCGGAATGTCCCCGTTTCTGATTTTGATTTGATGGTAGCCCAACCTCAAATCCATTTTAGAGAAGACTGAGGATCCAGCGAGCTGATCATACAGGTCGTTGATCCTGGGGAGCGGATACTTGTTCTTAATTGTGACCAAGTTGACAGGTCGATAATCTACAACCATCCGGTCCGTACCATCCTTCTTCTTGACGAAGAGGACGGGGCAAGCCCAAGGAGATGAACTAGGTCGGATGAAACCCTTTTTCAAGGACTCATCGAGTTGTTTCTTAAGCTCGGCTAGTTCAAAAGGTGCCATCTTGTAGGGTCTTCTGGAAATCGGGACAGTTCCTGGAATGAGATCTATCACGAATTCGACATCTCTGTCAGGTGGAACACCTGGCAATTCCTCTGGGAAGACATCCGGAAAGTCACGGACTACCGGAACATCCTCAAGGTCTGGCAAAGGGCTGGCGTTAAGAGAATATAACTGTCGCTTGGCTATTCGGGTCAAGACATTGACTATCTTCCCCGAAGGATGGGTGAGTTGAACAGTCCTAGAGAAGCAATCAATTTTGGCATGATGGGCTGACATCCAGTCCATACCCAAGATGATATTAATATCCGAAGATTTGAGGGCTATCAAAGATGCGAGAAAAACAAGTTTGTCGACTTGAATTTCATTTCCATGGCTTACTCTAGAAGTTTGCCGTTTGGATCCCAGAGTTTGAATTACCATAGAGGTGGGCATCTCACAGAATGTGGTGTTATGCAGACGAGCATAGCTCTCAGATATAAATGAATGAGATGCTCCTGTATCGAAAAGAACAGATGCCGGGTGGCAATTAACAAGGAGCGTACCGAGAACGACGTTGGGATCTTCTTGAGCCTCTTCCGCAGAAACACAATTAACATGGCCACGGGCAGTGGTGGATGGCTTGGCGTAGAACACTTTCCCTGTCGGCTTGCCGCGGCCAACAGTTTTTGCTGTCTGGTTGGGGTTGGTTTGGGGACACTCGCGCATATAGTGGCCTGATTCCCCACACTTGAAACAAGTCACGGAACTAGTACGTGGAGGAGCATTGTTGGTTGGACCACCATAGGGCTTGGCTGGTGCATATGGCTGAGCTGGGCGAGGCACCTCGAAGGATGGCCTCAGTGTGAACCTGGGTGGCAGGGCAGTGTTAGGCACCCACACGCGGCGCTTCTGAGGACCAGCACCGGATGAGGAACCCAAGTCACGGCCATGCTTGTGTGTTGCTTCATAATCAGTCTGACCAGTCTCAGCACTGATGGCCTTGTTAACAAGCTTCTGAAAAGATGTGCACTCATGCAGACGGAGGTCGCGGCGAAGCTCAGGACTAAGTCCCTTACGGAACCTTGCCTGCTTCTTGGCATCAGTAGAAACTTCCTCCGTTGCATAACGGGCAAGGTTACCAAACTCCCTGCTGTAAGCGTCAACAGAGAGTCGACCTTGAGTGAAACTACAGAACTCCTCACGTTTACGGTCCATGAGACCCTCCGGAATGTGATGTTCACGGAAAGCCTCGCTGAATTCAGCCCAAGTAGTGACATGGTCCGCTGGGCGCATAGCTCCATAATTCTCCCACCATAGACTGGCGGGGCCTTCAAGATGATATGCAGCAAAGGTGACCTTGTCAGCCTCAGCTACTAGCGTAGAACGCAGTTTGTGAGAAATACTGCGAAGCCAGTCATCAGCGTCGAGAGGCTCGACGGAGTGGTGGAACGTGGGTGGATGTAACTTGATGAAATCACTGAGTGACACCAAGTTAGTCCTCTGATGGTGTGATGAGTTCTGTTCAATACGCTCCAACAAACGGTTGGTCTCCCGCTTGTTTCTCTCAGCCTCTAGCATAACTTCTGCCAGAGAGGGAGGGTGAGGCAGATTTGTATCCCCAACTCTGCTGCCTTCGGCCTGCTCTGGGGGAGCAGGGTTGTTGCGGGTGTTAACCATCCTAGGAAAAACAAGACAATGGTTTAGTCCAAAATGACAAGATTCCAACATAGAATGTAGAATGTAATGGACAACTCAGAATGCAAGATGATCATCCGTATGACATGGTAGATACAGAAACTACTTCTTTTATTCCATCGTCATACACACCATACAAGGTTTAGTACAAGACCAACAAGTACTACTACGGTGAGAGGAGGATTACATATCATCGGAGGCATCCCAAGCTCCTATACATTATTTTTCCTACACCCCCGGAATTACTACACGCTAAGTCATATTCCACAAGTCACGCAGGACGGTGGAAATACAACTATTACAATACCTAGTGGAACTACTACTATCTCAGTCATCTCCGTAGTAGTTCTCATAGAAGTCTCCTCCATAGCCTGAAAATTCAACGTGAGCATCCGGAAACAAACGGTCCTGAGGAGCCTGTGGACCAAAAGGGCTAGGGTGAGGTCTTGGACCAACAAACGGTGGCCTGCGAGGACCACTAGGTGGGGTGATGCCTCCCACATCACGCCAATCCATCATGTCCGGCAGAGCAGACCTAACAGGATACAGATCTCTCATATCCATGCATCCAGCTTGCACAGCCGGTGCAAACCGAGTCAAGGTGGCCCAATGATCGGCGCGGGTGTTGAAAAGCTCCATTCTCAAGGCCCGATTCTCTCGGTCCTTATCCTCGAGCAACTCAGCAGTGGTGCGAGTTAGTGAGTCCTCCTAACTGGGGTCAGCATAGATAGCCCGGAGATAACCGTGCGCTCCAGGAAGTGAAGCTGGCATATACCGAAAGTCGGTGTTGCGAAGCAGGCCAGTACTGACTCACGTGATGGTCATCATAGAATAAGCCGCATCTTGCACAGCCATCTCAATAGTAACACCGAGCCCATAGGAACAGTGAAGAGCCTCGGTAGAACCAGGATAAGAGGGAAATATCCGGACGGTGCAAAGATACTGGCTTTGGTTAAAATCTCGAAACTTCTCTTCGACCGTGTATTCGGGATACCAACGGTAACCCGTCTCGATCATCACTCGGACTAACATGGCCGTATGACCGGTCACACCAATGCATCGGGTCAGGCGAACCACTTGATTTTGGTGCGAGTGGCCATCTGAAAGCACAACCATAATGCAAAGGCATTAGAATTTCTAGCAAAATTTTGACAGCATAACGACTGTAAATGCTCAAGAAGGGTTTGAGACATTTATCAAAAAATTGCATAGACACTCAACAATATCATATCAAGGTTCTGGGTCCAACTTATCAGCATAACAAGGTAGTAGAACTGAACTAGGCTTGTAGTCATCAAACCTATAAGGTACTACTGATTCGTAACACGTGAACCTGATAGAGAGAGAAGATCCTAATCCTTAATCCCCGGTAGAAGAATGGACTGACTCAGATCAGAATGCCATGAGGTAAAGAAGTAAAAAGAGCCTTACGTACCATCCCACAATCAATTCCCCTACATATAACTAAAGCATTTCTAGACTCAACATCGACCAGTTTGGCTTGGAGAACCTACAGGCAGTCCGGCTCTGATACCAACGCTGTCAGGACCCCGACTCAATGTCACATCGATCTAGCCTGTCACACCTCATATCACTTTGCGGCCTCACGCACGGTATTCCCACGGTTGTCGCCTTACCTTTGCCCGGGACCGTTTGCGCCTTTTGGCTCACGTATATGATGATGTCGCTAGCATCCATATGATAAGGAGCCCGGGCTGACATGACTAGTCGTAAACCCAAAGTGGCACAGACTTACAGGGACAGGCATCCATGACCCAGCATCGAACGTGTCGGTCATCAGCAAGTGGGTCCGGGCTGTAGCACTGGGCTAGCAGGACTCCGGTAAACCGGGCTGTAGCGGGCTAACAGGGCTCCGGTACTCAATGCGTGACATTTCCCCGAAGGGACAGACACAGGAACGAAGAAGGACACATGCCGGCCAGCCTAAGTGTTCCGGAGCAGTAGCAAGCTACCATGGCTCAATGGAAACACTAGGAGACATTTCCCGGTAAGAGAGGCTACTAAAGATAAACAACTAGATAGTCAGATCCCACACATACCAAGCATTTCAATCATACACACAATATGCTCGATATGTGCAAATACAACAAGGCATCACAACATGACTCTACGACACAAGTACTTTATTTAAAGGCTCAGAGAGCCATACATAACATGCATACAAGTACGGGTCACACGACCCACATTCAAGTCATACAGTCATACAAACCAACAGCGGAAGTAACTTGTCTGAGTACAGACAACTAGCAAAATAAAAGAGGCTTGGAAAGCCTAGCTATACTACGTGGACCTTCACAAGCTCAGGATTACCACCTGGGCCTTAGTCTACTCGTCGATGTCAACGTCTACGAAGAACCCATCAGAAGGGGTTGCAGCGCCTTCTGTAAAATGTAAATTATAGCAACATGAGTACAAAGGTACCCAGCAAGACTTACGTCAGATCCTACATACATGCACATTATCAAGAAGGGTTGGTGGAGTTATTGCAGCAAGCCAGCTTTGACTCTTGGCTAAGCTATCCTACGAGACTCCAACTTGAAATGGTTTTGCGCACACGAGTCCACTACTCACCACTTAAATACACCACCGAGGATCCACCTCCGTCATCCTACAGAAGAGCCATCCTCGGCACTCACGCTTATCTTGAGATTTTTAGTAGTATCCATTCACTTGTCTATGAACTGTATAAGCAACCAAGTAGTCCTTTACCGCGGACGCGGCTATTCGAATAGATCATGTTAACCCTGCAGGGGTGTACTTCTTCATACATGTTTCCACCACTTAGCGTCTGCACACGACATGTGCTCGGCAGACTTCAAGAGAAAGCCGACGTGGGTGTAGACCATGACCTACCTAAACACCTAAGTCTCTAGTCCAGGTTTATCGCCTATCCAGGTTCCATCCGCAGGGAGTCCGGCCGAGGTTTCCCATACGGCCCCGAACGATGTGTACAGGGTTCCCGAGATACCTAACGGGTATTCGATACACCGTGCCACGTACCTACCGCATCACAGCCCACCCCGCGGGTCAGCGCTGTCCACGGCCTCCAGTAAGCTACAAACACCAGAAACTACTTGCAACTCCTGGACAGAGGACTAGGGTGAATAAGAAGTCGAGCGGGGTCATATTTCAGGGCCCAATGCATGGTAGTAGCTGAATCTTAAATCACGCATACAGATCTCAGTTCTTAAGGTCGGCTTCAATGAAACAACCCACCATGTACTCCTACATGGCCTCTCATCGATACCTTTACCAAATCGTGTTCACCACATCACTCTCATTACCGACATGATCATTTCACTCTAGCCCATCACCCAGATGAACCAGACCTGACACGACTCTAAGCATAGCAGGCATAGCAAGGTAGGAACAACACATACATATGGCTCAATCAATTCCTACACATGCTAGTGGGTTTCATCTAATTATTGTGGCAATGACAGGTCATGCAGAGGAAATGGGTTCAACTACCGTAGCACACAGCAGTTTGAAACGCGTTGTCTTAATGCAGTAAAAGAGAGCAAGAGCGAGAACATGGGATTGTATCGATATGATCAAATGGTTGGTTGCTTGCCTGATGGATCGATGCACGGATACGGTTCTTCACTAGGGTAATCACGGTACTCCTCGGAGGCAGAACCTGCCGCAAAGAACACCGATACACAACCATCACCAAACAATGTGCGACAATATGATGCATGCATGAAACATGGCAATATGAGTGTGTTGGGCTAATGCAACTAAAACCAGATGGGTTTGAATCAATTTGAACCAAAGATTCAAACTTCAAACTCATAAATGGCCCTTTAAAGTGTTTTATCTTGTTCTGCACTAAACCTCAAGTTAGTTTGTTTAAACATGCATGAAACTAGTACAGATGGATAGATTGGATTTTTCTGATCATTTTTCATATATAATTTGTTTGATTTAGAGCTACGGTTAAATTTATATGAATTTTTGAAGTTTGCAACAATTTCTAGAATTTATAAATCATTTTAGATTTATTTTAATTTTAAAAAAGGTTTACTGCGTCAGCATGAGGTCATGCTGACCTCAGCAAGTCAACAGACCCGGTCCAGGTCAAACCTGACGCGTGGGTCCAGGGTGTCAATGGATAATTAACTAATTTAATTTAGTTTAAACTAATCTAGATAATTAGCAGAAGGGGGCCCCACCTGTCATTGACTCAACAGAGTCAACCAGGGCCCACCCGTGGTCAAAGTCAAAATGGCTGCACTAGCGTTTAGCCGCCGGCGAGCCCGACGCGGCGGCGGAAGTGGTTTTGGCCGTTCCGGCCACCAAATGGGTCGCGGAGGGCATCGGGGTGGAGCTGAGGACGAGCCGCGGCTCTTGGTGGAGTCAGTTGGGGTCGGGTGGCCGGAGTTGGCACCGGCGACGACCTAGGCGATCACCGGAGTTCGGGTGAAGGCGAACTCGGGGCTAGGGTGTGCGGTGAGGTGCGGGGAGTGCACGGTTGGACTCAACGCAGCGTGGTGAGTGCGTTGGACACCGTGAGGTGGCCGGAGGATGGCCGGGAGCACGTCGGTGACGAGATCCGCGGCGGTGCGTGCGGGTGATCTTCGTGCGGTGGCTACACGGCTCGGGAGCGAGAGAGGAAGGGTAGGAGGGGTAGCTAGGCTCACAGAGCACCCGTAGAGGCCACCGGCGGGGTCGGGGACGAGCTGATGCGGCGACGGCGTTGAAGGGGATCTCCGGTGACAGCGAACTCGGGCGAGGTCGGTGCGGTGGACTCGGGCCTCACGAGCACGCGGGGCTCGGTTATCTCGACGAAGTGGACGGCGGCGGAGCTCCTGGACACCACGAAATGGAGCACGGGCGGCGGGGAGCGCGGCTACGACGATGGAGCGGCGGCGGTGGCGTCGGCCATGGCTGGGGAGCGCGAGGGGGAGGAGCTGGAGAGGAGAGGGGCGTCTGGGGGGTTCGGGGGAGAGAGAGGGGTCGATCCACGTCGTTAGCCGGGTGAGTGGAGCGGCGAGGCGGCGAGCAGGTGCGTGGCACCCATGCGGTGCTCGCCGTCGAGCACCTTGTCTGCCTGTCGGGCCGGGCAAGCAGCTCGCTGGCGCGGCGCTGGGCTGGGCCGGCAGGTGGGCCGGGTTGCAGGCGCCAGGTAAGTCCTTCCTTTCTGTTTTTTTTCTATTTTTCTGCAACTTTTTGAATTATTAAAAATACCTAGGCCACTCCTAAAATCACCAAACTGCTCCTGGTCCAAAGTTGGAATATTTCCAACATGAAACATTTCAGTTTCGGAATATTTGAGCATTTGAAATATTTTATATAATTTTAAATGCCCAAATTCAAATACTTATCATTTAATTCAAAGATCCTAAGATGACCTAGAAAATTGTGCAACACTTTTGGCAGAGGTTCTGAACCAAGACAAAAATGATGGACATTTTAGAAGGGCATTTCAGGTTCATTGAAAAAGTTTTTAGTAAACCCTAGTTGGTTTCAGAGGGGGCTGGGGGTTCTGACATCCCCATTTCAAGTTTCTGATGAAAGGATAGACATGATGCAACACTCTAATGCATGAACTAGCTAGGGTGTGACATGTAGTCTAATGGGTCCTCACAAACGCGACGTAACTGGAACCAACCCGAAGAAGCAACATCGGAAAGAAACACACAACATAGTAAACAACCAACACATGAACATGGTATGATATGTGGGATGCGGTATGCGATGCATATGCATGATTTGGAAAGGAATGATTGAAGCTGGCCTCAACTTGGAATTCCAAGAGTTCCACTGGAAAGGTGAGATGATTTTGGTCGAAAACGATATAAAGATCACCGGAATCGGATGCACGGTTTGGAAATGGCAAGCAAAACAAATATGGCACCGGTCTGCGATAAACAGCAAGAAGCCATTTAAATGCATCAAGATAAATATGCTACGGCAATCAAACATGACAACAAAGTACATCGCAGGGGATCCACTCATGAAGCTTGACAAAAGATGAACACTGAGCTACGGCTAGTTCACTCATTAACAGGTTCAAACAAGCATGGCAAAAGTGCAAATGATAACAGGTTTCAGACTTGGTGAAATTAACACAAGTCTGGAATTTATCATCAGGAAGCAATCTTTAGGGCATGAAAACTACATGCTACATGAACATATCATGGCAAGGCAAGGCATGGCATGAAGCTAATCAAAGCACTTAACAAAAGTCCCTTAGTGATCTTGAGCCAAAAGGGATCAGAGAATACAATTGCAAGCATGAGAACATGGCAAAAACATAAACAGATTCAGACTTAGTGAAAAACTGGAGCATGCAAAACAGATTAGGAAGTAGGCATGTTTACGAGCTCGATGCACTACAGGACAAACTAAGTATACACCCATCAAGAAGACATAGCATAGAAGCTAGACATGGCAAGGAAAACATCATAGCATGCATGGATCAATAGCAACATCCTCGGCAAAATCGCTAAACATGTCAACAATCTGCCAGGATTCACTTTATAGCAAAAGTACAGCTCGATAGACTCAAGCTAGGGTGCTCCATAAATGCAAACAAAGACATGGATGGATAGACCACCACAATATTAACAAAACATCCTTACTGATCATCCTCAAAAGAGGCACGGATCACTAGGAAACAACATGAACATATGGCATAACAACAAAATCAGGACAAGGACTTGGTGAAATTCTAAGTCCCTGAAATCAGCATTACCAATTACGCTACTTTGAAATCTTGTGCTAGTCACCACAAAGGTCACAAAAATACATGGCATACACCCCTGTAAAGATGGCATGGCATATAACAAAATACATGTAGAACTCAAGATCATAGCATGCACACATTAATCATGGCAAAAATGACAAAAGGCCATTTGCTGAAACAGATCTGACAAATTCATCACATAGCCCTCTTCCAACAGCATTTCGGGCATCAAGATGAGCTCAAATGAAAATGATGCAATGAGAAGAAATGATGTACTCGTCGAGGCGAACATTTTGATATGCTACATACACGAATCGGAGCTACAAGTGCAGAGTTACGATGCGATAAAAATGCAAAAAGATTAGGGTTCGAAGGGAAAAGTCAACTAGGGGTCGATCTGGATCTGGATCCAGATCGGGGCGGTTACTGTAGCTGCGCGGAAAACGAGGAAGCTCGCCGGAGAAGACAACGATGGCCGGAGGGAGGGCGCGGATGCCGGGGCGCGGCGCCGGTTGAGGTCGGCGAGGAGAGGCGCCGGCGGGGAAGAGGCGCATGCCGGCGCGGGGCGGACGGCGGCGGTGGCCGCGGGCGTGACGGCGCCGGCGAGGAAGAAGTGTGGCGGCCCGACGAGCGGGAGGAGTGGCGGCGCACCGGAGAGGCGGCGTCGGTCGGTCGGAGGCGCGACAACCTCAGGCGCGGGGAATCCCGGGTGTCACAGCCCTAGAATTTGATTGCAACTAGTTTCATAAGAATCCATGCATCATGTCTATATTTGTTTGAAATTTGAAATGGGGATGACAAGCCCTAGCACTAAATAAAATGCAATTAGGATCAAAATAAAAATCTTTTCAATGATCCTGAAATGCCCTTCTAAAATGTTCATCATCTTTGCCTTGGTCCATAACCTCTGCCAAAAATGGTGCTCACTTTTCTAGGACACTTTGGATCTTTGAGTTAAATCTTAAAGTATTTGCATTTGGACATTTAAATGCTATAAATATTTTTAAATGTCCAAATAATCTTGGAAGTATTTTTGGGCTGTTGGAATTAATTTCACAGGTGCCCATAAATATTTTCAGCATTTTATAAAATGGTTTAGTATTTTACTAAATCAAAACAAAACAGAATAAATAGAAAACAGAAATGGAAGAGAGAGAGAGAGAGAGAGAGAGAGAGAGGAAACCTTACCTGTGCAGCCCACCTGGAGCCCAAGTGGCCGGCCCAGCCCACCTGGCGACTTGCTAGTCATCTTCAACCTCTGCCAGTAGGCAGAGGGAGAGACTTCGCACGCGGCCGAGCGCGCCACCTCCTGCTTCGCGCTGGCTAGCCTTCCCCGAGTCCACCTGCACGCCCAGAAGATGAGGGTGTCCCCCTCTCACTTTCCCCTCCTTCCTCTGCTTCGCCCCCTTCCTCTAGCCTCTCCTCCTCGCGCCGCCGAGCACACCCGAGACCACCGACGCCGTTCGCCGCGCTCACCGCCACCCCCTCACCTCTCCAACGCGGCCCCGAGCTCCGTCGTGCCTCCCTCGTCCTCCACTTCGTCTCACGCGACCGGAAGAGCCCCTACGCGTCGCCATCGTCGTCATCATCACCGACGGCCACCGGAGATCGCCACCGCCGATTCGACACCTCCGAGCGTCCCCGAGCCCGCTAACCATCCCTACGGCACCGATGTGAGCTCCGCCACCGTTTTCCCCTTACCCCGTGGTCTGTCTCTTGCCGTAGCCGTCGCCCCCTTGCAGACCGTAGCACGCCGCCGCCTGAGCTCGCCGTCAACGCAGCTCCGGTGACCATTTGGTCACCCCGGCGACTCCAATGCGTTCACGGCGTCCCGTAGAGCGTTACTAGCGCAAGCAACCGCCCGTTTGCAGGCTGCAGCAGCTAACCCGTGGCCACCCAAACTCCGGCGGCCGCAACCGAGCTCGCCGCCGTCGACCCCGGCCACCCCAGGCCCAACCAAGACCACCAACGGATGCGACGTTGCACCAGCTACCCGTAGAGCCCAACCCCGCCTCCTCTTGTCGCCGGAATCGCCGGAACGAGCGACGTCGCCGCGTTTGTGTGTCACCGGCGGTTAGCCGCCGACGTGGCCACTTAGTTAAAGGCTAATCACCCGCTAATTAACCTCCCAAGGCACTGACAGCGGGCCCCGTCCCTTAATTAACCACAGGACTTAGATTTAACTTAATCTCGGTGGCCCCACGTGTCATCTTTGACCGTGCTGACATGGCCGTTGACTGGGTCCACACGTCAGCGACCCTAACCAGCACTCTGACACTGACCAGTGGGACCCACTGGTCAGGTTAGACCTGGACCACCGAGTTGACCTGATGACGTCATAGTGACATCATGCTGACACAGTAATATGTTTTCTAGATTTTAAATAATTCAGAAATGATTTATTTAATTCAGAAAATATCCAAAACTTCTAAAATTCATAGAAATTCAACCGTCGCTCCAAATGAAACAAGTTATATATGAAAAATTATCAGAAAAATCCAAGGAATCTGTATATGGCATTTTCATGCATGTTTGAACAAGTTAACCTCACTGAATAGGACAAATGATGATTAGGGCAATTTATGAAATAACATTTGGAGTTGGAATTTGATCTTGTTTGAGTTCCACTTCGATTAACTTGGCTAGATATTGCATTAGGTGAATTCAGTACCTTAACATGACATGTCATTCATGTGAATGTGCATTGCATTGATTGTGTTCCTTCTTTGCTAGTCGGTGGTTGTTCCCCCTCAGTAGATGTATGTTCCGACGATGAGTTTGATGACACCGATGAAGAGCTACTATCTTTAGAAGTGCCAGGCAAGCAAAAACCCCTTGTTCATTCTGATACAATCCCACTCTCTCGCTCCTGCTCTCTTTTACTGCATTAGGACAACACCGTTTCAATTGTTACATGCTGCGGTAGCTGAACCCCTTTCCTCTGCATGACCTGTCATTGCCATAGTAAATAGATGAAACCCACTAGCATGAGTAGGAGTTGTTTGAGCCATGATGTGCCTACTCATTCATGTTGTTTGTCATGCCTACTACTGCTTAGAGTTGAGTCAGGTCTGATTCATCGGGGATGAATTGGAATGGTGTTGAACATGTCCTACTGTGTGTGAGCTAAGTGTGTGAACACGATTTGGTAAAGGTAGCGGTGAGAGGCCATGTAGGAGTACATGGTGGGTTGTCTCATTGCAGCCGTCCTCAGGAACTGAGTTCTGTGTTTGTGATCCATGAACAGTTACTACCACACATTGGGTTCCGGTAACTTGGCCCCTCTCGGCTTATTAATCAACTCGATCTCTGTCCAGGAGTTGCAACTAGTTTCTGGTGTTTGTAGGTAGTGTTAGTAGTCTACCAAGTGGCACCCGGTACAGGTGGGCCTGGGACAGACTAGGCACAGTGGCACGGTGTACCAAGTGGCACCCGGATGGTGGGCTTGGGAACCCTGCACACATCGTTTGGGGCCGTGAGCGACACCCCGGCCGGATCTCCTTGCGGATGGAACCCGAATAGGCGATAAACCTGGACTAGAGACTTGTTGGTTAGTCAGGTCGTGGCCGACTCCCTCGCCCGGTTTCCGCTTGAAGGTTGCCGAGGTACATGACGTGTACAGGGCGATAAGTGGCGAGAGCGTGTGTGAAGAAGTACACCCCTGCAGGGTTATCATTATCTATTCGAATAGCCGGATTCCTCGGATATGGAAACTTGGACCCCTTGCATAGTTCATAGACAAGTGAAAGTGGATACTCTAAAATGCGCAAGGTAAGCGTGAGTGCTATGGATGGCATTCTCGTAGGGAGACGGGAGCGGATCCATAGTGGAGTATTGATATGGTGAATATGTGGACTCATGTGCGCCACCTCAAAAGAGTTACTTGCAGTTGTAGTTCAGGTTAGCCATTGAGTCAAAGCTGGCTTGCTGCAGTCAAACTCCACCACCTCTTTGTTGATACTGATGCATATGTAGCTAGTTCTGATGTAAGTCTTGCTGGGTACATTTGTACTCACGTTTGCCTATTTTATGTTTTGCAGAGAGACGTCAGTCTCGCTAGTAGTTCCGTGTGGACTTCGACGTTTAGCTTGATACCTCAGCTACGATCTTGTGCCCTCGGCAGGATCTGGTAGATAGTCAGGCTTCTCAGCCTTTTTCATTTATAGATGTCTGTACTCAGACATGTTAAGCTTCCGCATGTGCTTTGACTTGTATGCTCTGAATGTGGGGTCATGAGACCCATGTTTGTAATATCTCGCTCCTCGGAGCCTAATGAATAAATACTTGAGTCGTAAAGTTATGTTGTGATGCCATGTTGTATTTACACATGTCGAGCATATTGTGTGTATGACTGAAATGCTTGGCATGTGTGGGATCCGACAACCTAGTTGTTTATCCTTGGTAGCCTCTCTTATGGGGAAATGTAGTCTTGTGCTTCCATGAGCCATAGTAGTCCGCTACAGCCCGGTTCACTGGAGTCCTGCTAGCCCAGTACTACTGCTCAGGACACTTGACTGGCCGGCATGTGTTTCACTTTGTTCCTGTGTCTGTCCCTTCGGGGAAATGTCACGCGGTGACATCCGGAGTCCTACCTAGCCTGCTACAGCCTGGGTTCCCGGAGTCCTGTTAGCCCAGTGCTACAGCCCGGATTCACGCGTTGCTGACCGACATGCTCAATGTGATTCATGTACGCCTGTCCCCATAGGTTGATGCCGCTTTGGGTTCACGACTAGTCATGTCGGCCCGGGTTCTCTGTCATATGGATGCTAGGGACACTATCATATACGTGAGCCAAAAGGCGCAAACGGTCCCGGGCCATGGTAAGGCGACACCCGTGGGAATACCGTGCGTGAGGACGCAAAGTGATATGAGGTGTTACAGGCTAGATCGGTGTGACTTAGAATCGGGGTCCTGACACCGGGCGTGGGCGGCGGCGCACTCCACGGGAGCTCACGGGTAGTGGGGCGGTGGCGCGCGCCGGAGCAGGTGGCCGGCGGAGGTGGTACCGGCAAAGCTCGCTGGCCGGAGGCGGCGAAGACGGCGGTGCATGGCGGAGTGGGCGGCGGAGCGCGAGGGCGCGGCTTGGGCCCAACGCGGGTGCGGGCGGGCCGGCCGTGGGCCTCGCGGGCCGCGGCGGCGGAGGGGATGGTGGTGCCATGTGTTGCGCGCGGGTTGGCTGAGCGCGCTGGCGGGATGAAACGGACATGTCCGTCGGCGGAGAAGAAATGTCCGGCGGCACGCGGAGGAGGAGGTTAGGGTTTGCACCGCGAATTTTGGGAGGGGATCACCTATTTATAGGTAGAGGGAGCTAGGAGAGTCCAAATGAGGTGCGGTTTGCGGCCACGTGATCATGATCGAACGACCGAGATGATGGAGGAGGTTTAGGTGGGTTTTGGGCCACTTTGGAGGGGTGTTGGGCTGCAACACACACGAGGCCTTTTCGGTCCCTCGGTTAACCGTTTGATTATCAAACGAAGTCCAAATGGTACGAAACTTGACAGGCGGTCTACCGGTAGTAAACCAAGGCTGCATGACAAGTCTCGGTCCAATCCGAAAACGTTTAGCACCCGCACACGAAGAGAGGTAGAAAGGGGCACCGGATGACATAGGAGCGCCGGATTGCAAAACGGACAACGGGAAAAATGCTCGGATGCATGAGACGAACATGTATGCAAATGAAATGCACATGATGACATGATATGAAATGCATGACACGCAAGCAAAGACAAGGCAACAACAGCGAATAACTGGAAGACACCTAGCACATCGGTCTCGGGGTGTTACAATCACCCTTTCCTCTTCAAGGGAAAACCAACGCAGTGCTCAAGAGGTAGCAATGGTCGTCAGCCTCCTCGGCGACGTTGGGCGAAGAGACCACGATACACCTCTTTTGGGCCAGTCGCTCCTCAAGATCCATGGGAAGCGTAGCCGGGCTTAGGCTGCGATGCTCTGGAGTGGGGGATCGGGATGGGGATGGGATCTGTGGGAAAGGGGGCGTTTGGCAGGTGTCATCTTAGAAACTCGCGGCAGCCTGGGTATGGAGATTTGTGGGTAAGCTGCACGGGCAAACCGGCAGATGCTGATAATGGAGGCCTTGCGGCGGCGGTGGCGGGGACCTTGCTAGGGTTTCGAGCGAGGGAGGGGTGTGTGTGCACGCCCGAGGAGGTTTTGGTGTGTGTGTGTGTGTGGAGAGGAGAGGAGAGGGGGTGTTTGAGGAAATGACGCGGGTACTGAAAATTTTACTACGGGGGAGTGAAATGCTGGGGCTATTGAATTTTTTGATGATGGTATATCGCACACGGTTCGGAGATAACAACCGTGTTTTATGAAACAGAAAAACCCTCGAGGCAGGTAGATATTTTCGAGGGATGCAGGCGGGATTGGGAACAACAAACATCACACACGGTTGAAACACAATAATTGTGTGTTATCAAACAAAAAAAGCTGCAGGCGGGTAGATATTTTTGAGAGGGGAAGCCTCGTGGATCCCAATGTACTATGCGGATGTGTGCGTGACAGGGGCACCGGCATGGTACACGATTAGTTTGGGTGAACCGTGTCTGTTGCGTCACCCGACTTATCTAATGTTCATAAATTTGGCGAAAAATGACGAGGGAGAGGGTCAGAACACGAACATGCTTGCATGTGGACCAAATTTATGTATAAAAGGGTGGTTTGATGTTCAAATACCAAATGCAACTTCGATGTGGCACCTATCTCGCATAGCGCGCAGTATTGCTTGCCCCCCTCGTGTCGGCACGAAGGGAATCATAAGCTATGAATGCATGACCGCCCAACCGAGGTTCACCTAGCAAAGTGCAAAGTAGCTAGCAGCCCCCTCTCGTGTTGGCACGAAGGGAATCCTAAACTATGAATGCATGCCCCCCAACCGAGGTTCACCTAGCAAAG